>NC_137069.1:6198836-6227856 GCF_032717465.1 Coenobita brevimanus | reverse complement strand
GAAGGAGGAGAAGCAGAAAGGAAGGAGGGAAGGAGAAAACGAAAGAGGAAAGGTAAGAAGGAGGGAAGAATGAAAGAAAGGAGGAAAAGAACAGAGGAAGGAGGGAAGGGACGGATGTACGAAATGAAAGGAGGGAGGGGAAAATGGAAGGAGGAAGGATGGATGGAAGGAACAAGAAAAGTTGGGAGGGGCAAGGAAATGGTAGAGAGGGAGAGAGAAGGAAGGAAAGATGGAGGCAGAGGAAGAAGAAAGGAGGAAATGGAGATTGAAGAGAGACGGAGGGGAATGGTGTCAATGGAGATGGACGAGGGATACAAAGGTGAGAGAGAGAGAGAGAGAGAGAGAGAAGGCTTAGATTTTATGCATCATACCTAAAGTGAGGGAGGCGGTGGCAGAATCTGTAGGGAGACGGACTGCAGTCCTAATGGACCCAGGTTCGGATCCTGGCTGGGGCAAGGAACAGTTTATGGATTTAAATTTCATAAAAAGGACTTTTCTGATCTACCAAATCTCACACCACCCCCCCGACATGTCATAAAAGTACCCCCGCTAATACTAGTACATCAGTCCTGTATGAGACAACCCTAGCATGTATTCAATATGGACGGTGGGTGTTAGCGCCGAAGTGGTGACATGTGGAGGTGTAGGAGGACTACTGGGCCCCAAGGAGGACTACTGGGACTTGGAGATAGACCCCGAAGCCTTAGCCCAGAGTCGGACACGCAAAAAGAAAAAAAAAAATAGAAGGAACAGGGGTAAAGGGATGGAGAAAACAAACTGCGCCTAACAGTCTGACCGGCGCTAGAATCTAACCTGCTTTCATATAGAACACATATACCTTTGTAATGAGCAATGCTTCCACATGCGCATTTTCCTTGGCTCCCTAACACCTTTCTCCTACAGATTTATTTGTGAAAATGGGTGGTTAATATACTTTTGTATGTTATTTGTGCAGAGTACGGTGATATAAGAAGGATTCATGTAACGCAGAAGAGGACAGCAGGGTGTAATAAGCAAAATAAATCGCTTAGGAAAAGATGTTAGGGAGTTTTCTTAATCGACAATACGGGCACTCGTCTTCAGTTCATTAATTTTTCGCCTTGAGTTCTTTAGTTACTATAATCTGTTCCTTTTACCATGGCCTAAAATATGATGCTAGTCACGAAGAAGTGCTATGGCAATGGATGTAGTCATAGTATTGTCCTTTCCTGGCACTGACCTACATGACATAGGCTGCAAAAGGACGAAAATCTGGGCCAAGTTACGGTGAAAGAACTATAGTCACTTGGTATACATGTCCAAAGAAGAAAGAAGGATAAAAATAAGTCGCCAAGAAGAAAAGGCTGAGGGATGAAAAGGGTATTATTTCATTAGTTTCGAATCCCTGGAATGTAAAGGGTTTATTGACCGCGACTGTGTGTGTGTGTGTGTGTGTGTGTGTGTGTGTGTGTGTGTGTGTGTGTGTGTGTGTGTGTGTGTGTGTGTGTGTGTGTGTGTGTGTGTGTGTGTGTGTGTGTGTGTGAGAGAGAGAGAGAGAGAGAGAGAGAGAGAGAGAGAGAGCAGAAATTGGTAAGATGGAAGAGGGAGGGCGAAGTGAGAGTGGGATACAGAGATCAAAGGAACCTTGAAAGCACAATGGAAAGGCAGGTAACAGGAGAGAGAGAGAGAGAGAGAGAGAGAGAGAGAGAGAGAGAGAGAGAGAGAGAGAGAGAAGAAGAAGAAGGACGAAGGGAGAATGGAAGAGAGGAAAGACAAGGGGAGAGAGGAAGAGAGGAAAGACGAGGGGAGAGAGGAAGAGAGGAAGGACGAGGGGAAGAGGAAAGGGTGAGGGGAAGACAGAAGAGACTGGGAAAGAGAGAATAGTAAGAGAGGAAATTAGAGAAGGGATGACAGGAAAAGACGTCTAGATGGACTCATATCCCTAAGTCCGATACTACTACTACTGCTACTACTTACTACTACCACCACCACCACCAACACCACCACCACCACTGCTACAAGAATATTAACATTTTATACTTTCCGTTCAAACCACCTCGAAAAGGGACATTTTTCATTATTGTTATCTCTAGGTCAAAAAGTAAGATATAGACATTATTTCTATGCAAAGGGGGTTTACTGTGATGAGTAAGGATAGAAGTTTGGAGGATGAAGTGCTTGGGATATTTTTTTTTTTTTATTTTTTTTTTTAAGGAGTGATATGATATAAGGAAGTGAGCATGGAAGTAATGAAGTTGCTGCATGATAATATTATGATACCAACTCTAACGCATGAAAGTGAAGCCTGGACCTTGCTGGAAGGACACAAGTCAAGAGTGAGTACAGTGGAAATGAGTTATTTGAAAGGAGCATGTGGAGTTGCTAAGGAAGAGACAGACTGACATATGAGGAAGTGAAGGAATCGTTGTGGTGTGGATGTGGATGTGATAGGAAGCGTTAGGAGAAATAAAATGAGGTGGTTTGGCCATTTGGAGAGGATGGAGAACGAGAGACTAACGAGGAGAACGCGTGTGGGGAGTGAGGTGGAGCGGGGAGGAGAAGAAGAGGTGGAGGCCAAGGATGAGATGGAGGGATGGAGTGGAGAGGTATAAGTGGGAGAGAGGGGGATGTGAGCTGGGTGAAGGGAAGGAAAACGGAGTGGGGGACAGGGCGACATGGAGGCGATTTGTTTGTGGCCACTTATTACGGGATTAAGGACTCTGGCAATAATTAGACAGACAGGTGGTTTACAAAATAGGATAAAACCAGGTGGTAGCTAGCAGAAAGTACAAATATATTAATGATACACACACACAGAGAGAGAGAGAGAGAGAGAGAGAGAGAGAGAGAGAGAGAGAGAGAGAGAGAGAGAGAGAGAGAGAGAGAGAGAGAAATACGACCGTAATATCAGACAACAAAACACTTTATACAGTATACAGGATGTCTAGCAATGCTCTCTCCCCACAAGCTCCATTCTCAGAGCAGTTTAAAGCAATTCCACTTAGTACCAAACTGAATGCAAAGTGGCTTCAGTTACGTCGCCTTAGTAGTGGTACCGTATTATTATTATTATTATTATTATTATTATTATTATTATTATTATTAGTAGTAGTAGAAATAGTAGTAGTAGTACTAGTAGAAGTAGTAGTAGTAATAATGGTAGTAGCTCCAACCCCATGCTCATCTGACTGTCAACCCTGTGGACTGCAGGCCGAATCGACCCATCTACTTCGTGGTCCACCATCCTTCTTTTGGGGGACAGGGAGGGGATTGGGAGATGTTTGTATAACCGTGCAGCTCCATCTACTATAGTCCTTTCACTTTAACTTGGCCCAGATGACTGTCCTTTTGATATTTCGCATACTTCACTGGCAGAAAAAGACAATACTACGGCTCTACATCCTGTCCAGAGCACTTCTTCATGACTAGCTTTACATTCTTGTTTTGATTCAATTGTTACATCTTAGTACTGAAGATGGAGAGACGGTAGGCCAAGTTAGAGTAAAGGGAGTACAGTTATTTTTGTGCCACCAATTCCGGACATTAATAACGATTCACTTCATTACGATAAATAATGAGACACTGAACGATAAATTATGAACCCCAGACATGTTCTTCCCAGCTTGACGTTGTTATCAGAATATTATGTAACAGCTTCTATAATGTTCGATCAATAAGGGAATCCATATTATTGTTAGCAAATAACCCATGTTTCTTTTCAAATCCTTTTCTTCTTCCTATTTTCTTCTTCCTTTTTCTTTTCCTCTCTCTCTCTCTCTCTCTCTCTCTCTCTCTCTCTTTCTTAAATAGCAGGTACCTTTTTTCACTATGATTAACGCTCTGTTTCTCTTCAAGTCTGTATCATAGGTGTTAATCTCTCTCTCTCTCTCTCTCTCGCTCTCTCTCTCTCTCTCTCCAATACATCTCAGAGACAGCAAATACTTGAATTCTGCAAATGACACCCCAGATACTGCAACACACCCTGCAACAAACCCCAAAGATTGCAACACATCCCAGAGATTGCAAAACCCTGCAACACACGCCAGAGATTGCAACACACCCTGCAACACACGCCAGAGATTGCAACACACATTACAACATCCAAAAGATTGCATAACACCCTATAACACACTCCAGATATTATAACACACCCCGCAACACACCCCATAGAGACAGTAACATACCCTGCTGCACATCCCCAGAGACACAGCAACACACCCTGTAGCACCCCAGAGATTGCAACAGCAACACACCCCAGATAATAATAGAATATCTCAGAGGTCTTCAACTCACATCCCAGAGATTTATAAACAACACACCTTCCAACACACCCCAGAGACAGCAACACACCCCAGAGATTCCAAAGGTATCCCAGAGACAGCAACAGACCCCAGATTGCAACACACCATGCAACGCACCCTAGAAACAGCAGCACACCCCAGAGATTGCAACATGCCCTGGAACACACCTCTAGACAGCAACACATCCTGCAACACATCCCCAAGATTGCAACATACCCTGAAACACAATCTTCGAAACAGCAACACATCCTGCAACACACAGAGATTGCAACACACCCCAGAGACATCAAAAACGTTTCGTAGGCTGCAACACACCCTGGAAAACACCCCAGAGACAGCAACACATCCTGCAACACACCCCAGAGATTGCAACACTCTGCAACACAAGTCTTAGATTGCAACACACCCTGCAATATAATCTCTAGAGTTTGCAACACACCCCTGCAACACACCCCAGCAACACACCCTCAGTCACAAAAACATCTTGTAGGCTGCAACACACTCTAACACACTCCAAAGATTGCAACACACCCCAGAGATTGCAACACACCCTGCCACACTCCCCAGAAAGGCTTGTCACATAATAGTTTCTAACAACATTTCTCCGCCTGCACCGTCCAAGTTGATGATTGTGGACGGCTGCTGGTGCACATGAACGCCCACGCGTACTAGGTTCTTACACACATGGATATACGTACATACTTATACACATGCACCCACATCCATACACAGGGACATACACACATGCATATACAGTACGTACATACTTCCACACATACATACACATTACTTGTTCATACTTTGGCATGGTTAAACACACACACACACACACACACACACACACACACACACACACACACACACACACACACACACACACCGTAAAAAATACATTCATGTACGGTACTTATTCAGTTATTCAGTCTTTCTCTCTCTCTCTCTCTCTCTCTCTCTCTCTCTCTCCTGTAGGCGTCAACATGCAATAAGGTGGACATTTGTACAATAACCAATATCACTTTCATCCTAAAGCAAACTCTCCTCTTTTGTATTTATTTTTACATTTACCCAATGTGACAGTGAGCACGAATATTTGTTATGAGTAGCTTTATCTATCTATCCATCCATCTATCTATCTGTCTATGTGTCTGTTCAACCATCCATCCGTCCTTCTCTCCATCCATCTATTCATCTACCTATTATCAATCTGTCTATCCATCTGTCTATTCATCCATCCCTTCCATTTATCTGTCTATCTATCTATAAGCAGATTATACATAAAACAGTCACATACTGTACTGAAAGAAAATATGTGTTTATGTATCACACTTCTGTCTGCGTGTATGTGTATGTATGTACGAGAATGTATGTACGTATGTATGTATTATGTGTATGTGTATGTATGTATATACGTATGTGTGTATGTATCTCTAACGAATGTTTCATGTCTCTCTGGCAGTCCGTATTGGATATGTCTGTATCTGTCTGTCTGTCTCTCTGCTGATCTGTATGTATGTATGTATATGTGTATATATGCACGTATGTATGTATGTATGTATTATATGTATGTATGTACAGTCAGGGGAAAGTTCCGCACAATTCACTGTTCGGAGCATTGGTGGTCCACGGATAGTCACGAAGCAGCAGCCACGACCCACTTGTCTGGTAACTATGCGAGGAAGGGAGAGTGACAGGAGATGGGAGAGTTTGGAGAGTTGCTCATGTCACAGTATCGGTACATGTTTAATGTCAAAGGTGTGTTTTCTATGCCTTCGTATTGTAATGTTCGATAGGAATGACAGTTAAGAGAATGATCTTATAAATAGGACTTATGTCATTGTCTAAAAGAAAACGAAGAACCTATTTATCGCTCATATAGATTATTATTATTATTATTTTTATTATTATTATTATTATTATTACACACTACCTTAAACTCTAAGTTCGAGATTAATAATTACCAGAATAACACTAGAAATGTTTGCGGATGTTCACAGTGGGATGACAAAGGATAAATAAATAAATAAATTTATAAGAATTTACGCACAGAGAGATAGACAGATCGATAGATAATATAGAGGTTTTGTTTTCGAGTCAACACATAATATAAATATATGTTACATCGTCTGGAATATATCCTGGGAAAACGTCTGATGTTAAAGTCGAAAGGAAATGAAAGCATTCAAACCTCTGTCCGAACCCAGCAAACTTCCATAACTTTCCTGACAACACTCACTCTACAGACATTTACGAAATTTTTCTTATAAAATGTTAGCATCATATTGTCATTTATCCTTACTAAAGTAATGGTAACTCAAACACCGTCCAAGTCATACACTGCAGACTTACACGTGACTTCAATCTATCATTAAACCCTCCTCAGCCCCCAGTCCCTCCGCCTCCCCCTCCTTCACACTCACAGTTACCAGACACATGAGGTCTCACAAGCCGCTTCACATTCACCTGTCTCACACCAGTGCTTCGGGAGGTGGGTAATGCGGAACTTTCCCCGACTGTACATCGTCTCGTACATCCCTTTGCCAAGCAGGCCAGCTATCAGACACGTTAACCTCTTACAAATTCTGTGTGTGTGTGTGTGTGTGTGTGTGTGTGTGTGTGTGTGTGTGTGTGTGTGTGTGTGTGTGTGTGTGGAGTACATTTGTATGTGTACAATATGTGAGCATACAGAGTATCTGTGTGTGTGTGTGTGTGTGTGTGTGTGTGTGTGTGTGTGTGTGTGTGTGTGACTGATTTCTCTAGGCAGTAGCAAATTTCCACGAAGAGTATCCAATTATGAACAAATCCTGTGTGTGGGTGGGGGGGGGGGCGAGGTCAACAAAAAATGACAATAATCAAATTATCCCAAAAATTCCAAAGCGAGCCAAAGACACTGCAACGATTTGGTTAGCCCGAGACAAAGTGAACAACCGAATCACAACAAAGACAGCCTAATGGACAAGCTGTGTGTGTGTGTGTGTGTGTGTGTGTGCTGTAACTTATGTATGGAGATGAATTTTTCGAACGATATCACTCCCCTCCCCCATCTCTCTCTCTCTCTCTCTCTCTCTCTCTCTCTCTGTTTGTGGATGTTTACCTTTCTAATTCTCCTGTCATCAGAAAGTATAACATTCAAGTAATTTTAGATTCGATTCACTTATAAAGAACCGTAAGTCTATATCCCCCCCTTCTCTCTCTCTCTCTCTCTCTCACACACACACACACACACACACACACACACAAACACAGCTTGTTCCAATAGGCTGTCTTTCTTGTGATTCGGTGGTTCACTTTGTCTCGGGCGAACCAAAGCGAAGCAGTGGCTGTGGCTCGCTTTGGAAATTGTGGGATAACTTGAATATTGGCATTTTGTGTTGACCAAACACACACACACGAGAGAGAGAGAGAGAGAGAGAGAGAGAGTACAAAGTGGGTGATGAGAGGGGAGAGTAAAGGAGAAAGAGAGAGATTTAAAGAAAAATAAAGATCCAATGCTACACGAACGAGGGGAAGTGAAGAGGGGATGGACAAGGGCAGCAGTCATAAAAGCATCCTACCACCTTTTCCTAAGTGATTTATTGTATCTATTACATCTAACTGTCCTCTTCTGTGATACATAAATCCTTCCAATTTCGCCATACTCTGCATATCATACAAAAGGATTTTAACCACTCTAAAGATTAAACAGCTAAGGAGGTGTTAGCGAACCTTAAACCGAAGTAAAGGGGTTAATGATACGGTATAAACACTCTTAGGTCAATATTGATCACTCATCAGCAGTATCTCTCTCCCTCTCTCTCTCTCTCTCTCTCTCTCTCTCTCTCTCTCTCTCTCTACTGTATATTTATATAAATACACAGAATATACATAAAAGAGTTGCATTGTTTGTTTGTCCTTCAATCACGCTCCTTAAACCATGGGCCACAGACCCCCAGACCCATATATATTCTGAATCAGGGAGACCCAGGGATGGTTTTAGAGAGGTTAATATTCATATCTGGGTCATTTGAGGTCACCGGTAGTGTTAGCCTTTTTTGGTCCAGGCAACACCGGGTTCCCCTGCAGCCCAATTTTTAGTGATGGAGACTCACATGACCTCCAGTTCGGACACAGTCTATGTGAAGTTGACCTCCGAGGTCATTTGTGGTCACTGGTTGGTCATTTGAGGTCACCGGTAATACACGTTTGAACGACTGGACCCAGCAGCCCAATTCTTGGCATGGAGACTCGCTGTCGACGTCCAGTTCGGACATAGGCTGTGTGTGGTTGATCTCCGAGGTCATTTGAGGTCACCGGTAAGCTGCAAACAAGTGCGCACAAATACCGTACTGTGCGTCAAATTGCGAAAGCTGAAATAGAAAGTTTCTGGACGTCTTATAATCCATTTACAAAGGCATAAGAGGTACATGGTTCTTCTGGGGTAGAAAGAAAGATTGAACTATGAAGCAAACAGGATTAGACGGTTCGCCTTTTGGGGCTGGCAAAACCGTGTACCCCTGCTAATAGATAAATATAACACGTGGTTTTAACTGGAATATGTTAGCAGAGTTACCCCTACCGTGAGAGGGTGAATGGGGTCACATAAGACATTGAGGCTCCCTACGACTCACTCTAAGTGGCAGGTAAATAGGATCGTCTGGGGATACCTGGATTATGGATGTCACACAGGTAAATAGGATCGTCTGGAGTTACCTGGATTAAGGATGTAACACAGGTAAATAGGATCGTCTGGAGTTACCTGGATTAAGGATGTAACACAGGTAAACAGGATCGACTCAGAGTTACCTGGATTAAGGATATAACACAGGTAAATAGGATCAATTAGACTTACCCGGATTGAGGATGTAACACAGGTAAATAGGGTCGACTAGAGTTACCCGGCACCTGGATTGAAGATGTCACACAGGTACATAGGATCGTCTGGGGTTACCTGGATTTAAGGATGACCAATATGTCTTAATGTCCGGTTGCCATGGTAACGCAAACTTCACCTTTAACAGGAAAAGAAAAAAAGATCTTTATAATTATCTATAAAAATAACTTTTTAAATTCTGGATTAAAAGAAAAATATCCACAACTTCCAAGAAAATGAAATCCCTTTTGTTTACCTTTAAAAACAACTTTGAGAAAATAAAAGAAAAATCTCTTATACTTTACCTTTAAAAACAACTTCAGGAAATAAAAAAATCCCCAAAGTTAACCCTTAAAAACAACTTCAGGAAGCAAAGAAAAAATTCCTTTAATAAAATTTAAATAGAACCCCACAAAATTAGTAAAAATAAATCCTTTTAGTTTACCTTTAAAAACAACTTCAGGAATTTAAAATAATCCCTACAATTTACAAAGTTAAAATTGGTGGAATTAACAGAAAAAAAAATCCCTATAATTTACCTTTAAAAAAGCTCAGAAATTAATAGAAAAAAGTCCCTATAATTTACCTTTAAAAAATTCTGGAATCTACAGAAAAGAAAATCCCTACAGGTTACCAAAAAAGTCAGGAATTATTTTTTCATATGGAAGTAACTGCCTCCTCTTTTTTACCAAATCTTCTTTTATCACAGATTTTTGCATCCACGTATTTATTGAACAAATAAATCAGCAAATATTTACTCGTATTCTTGCGTCCCACCTGTCAGGTGGAATAAATCTGTAATCACTTATGTATATAGGTATGGTAGTGTTAAAATTATTATTGTTTACCAGGTAGAAGGATTGCAGTGAAAAGGGAATTGAGCAACGATGATGATGATAATGATGATGATAATGATGTGACGATGCCGAAGACGAAGACGAGCGATGGTGATGATAATTGATACATAATGATGACGAAGATATAGATAATGATGAGGATGATGAAGTTAAAGAAAATGAGGATGATGCCGAAGACGAAGACGATGATGGATATGATAATGATGATGATGAAGATAATGATGATGACTGACGATGAAGACGACGACGATGGTGAAGATGATATTAATGATGATGATCATGGTTACACATCTAATACAAATGACATTAACTATTTCACTCTCATCCCTCTGTCTATCGAAATGAATATCAATCTATTTTTTTGCATCAAACTTCCTATCTAAACCTTAACACTTAGTAATAATATCAGAAACTGAAGGAGAATTTTGCTGTGTGCATGGTCTGTGTATCTATATAACCAGGGGCGTAACTCTCTCTCTCTCTCTCTCTCTCTCTCTCTCTCTTCCGAAACACTGGCCGCGTTTTCTCGACTGCAAGATGGGGTAGGCAAAGACACTGATATATTCCTAAGATGGCTTCAGGTCGCGTTCACTTTCTTCGTGTCTTTGAGAGGAGCAGGATTCTTGTGTTCTGATTCTGAAAGGGAAGAGTTGTGAGAGAGGAAGTTGGATGAATTTCTGTGTCTGTCAGTCTGTCTGGATCTGGCTCTCTGTCTGTCTGTGTATGTTTCTTTATCTGTCTATCTCATCTATGTTTCTTTGTCTGTCTGTCTGTCTGTCTGTATCTGTATGTTTCTTTCTCTGTCTGTCTGTATCTGTATGTTTCTTTGTCTGTCTGTCTGTCTGTCTATCTGTGGTGTTTCTTTGTCTGTCTGTCTGTCTGTCTGTCTGTATCTATGTTTCTTTCTCTGTCTGTCTGTCTGTATCTATGTTTCTTTCTCTGTCTGTCTGTATCTGTATGTTTCTTTGTCTGTCTGTCTGTCTGTCTCTCTCTCTCTCTCTCTCTCTCTCTCTCTCTCTCTCTCTCTCTCTCTCTCTTTCTCTCGGCTGCACATATCTACGTCTCGACTTCTACATGGTCGTGAACTGTCTTGTGGAGAAAAATTGGTCCCATATTATGCATTAAGTTTGAGATGCAAGATTCCAAACCGACTTGAATGATCTTTAGGTATAAGCAGATAGATAAACAGACAGACAGATAGATGAATAGATAGACAGATGGACAGAGTGATAGATATTGATAGATATGGAATGATAAATAGGTATGTAGAAGTGACGAGATCAATACATTGACAGATTAAAGGAGAGAGAGAGAGAGAGAGAGAGAGAGAGAGAGAGAGAGAGAGAGCTAGGTAGGGTGTGGGTGTGAGTGAAGGGTAACAATGCAATGTGCGAGAAGTTCCAAAATCCGTATGAATTTTTTAGTGGCTGGCTGCGTCTCGGACCTGGGGGGCTGCGTCAGGGGATTGGGGGCTGCGTCAGGTTAAAGGGGGCTGTGTTGAGGGAGGAGGAGACTGCGTCAGGGGAGGGGAGGGAGCTGCGTTAGGAGGGGCCTGGGTCTGGGTAGGGTACGCACGAGGGGCTGGGCACCTCACCAACAGTGCTCTCTTGGTGACCTGTTGCTGGCAATATGGTAAGATGATTTTAACTGTGTGTGTGTGTGTGTGTGTGTGTGTGTGTGTGTGTGTGTGTGTGTGTGTGTGTGTGTGTGTGTGTGTGTGTGTGTGTGTGTGTGTGTGTGTGTGTGTGTGTGTTACCTAATTATCTTGTGTGTGATACCTATCCTTTAACCATCGCCACAGTCCAAAAACAACATGCAAGAATATACGGATGTGTTTCTTAAGCAAGAGAATATTTACGTGAGTTCAGAATACATCCTGTATAAGTGTAAGAGTCAGTACGAGGTCCACTGCAAGACTGTACTAACTCCTCGAAGGAAGGGAGAGCAATAGCCTGAATTAACCTTCCCACATCCCGGCTAAGTACGAATGGGAAAGCAGTTTGTGGTGAGCGTGATGCATGTGAGAATCGAAGTGTTGTGGCTGGCTATGTTTCTGTTTAATAATTTGTGTGTGTAATCATTATGAACTGGCAGCGTGGGAACATTTATAAGCATATGAAAGGACATTCTACCAGCGTCCGCTTTACATGTTCCCCGGCTGCTTAGGATTTCAGTTCTACCAACCCTGCTTAGTACAATACTTCAGTTGGCTTTTCATCATCATTAGCCGATTTTCTTTATCACAGATGTAAAGGTTAGTAGCAGCCAGAACCATTATCCAGAAACCTAAAAATAGACAACATACAAGTAAAGGCACCGTAGTCAGAACTAAATCAAAGTGCCGTACTGAAAGTGGTACACAAATTGGACGGGAAGGTGTGGCACGTAAGTCTGCACAGTTACGGCACTTAAAATATGAGCCGGAGTGCAGGAAACCATCACAGTTTTCACATCATAAACTACCACACTTCATACTACTATATCTTAAATTGTCACACTACACACTACTGTGGCTCACACTGCTACAAACACACTAGCACACTACATACGTCCATACTGCACCCCATACCAGCACCTTTCACACCACCTCAATACCTCACAGTCACGCCACAAAATGCCACATACACCACACTGCTATATTTTACACTACATTACTACACCACACAGTACCACATCTCTACCACAACTGAAACACTAGCACATCTCTTTATTATGTCTCTCAGCCTTAATCAGCATCACACACTGCCACATCTCATTGGTGGATCACAAGCTAACATAATTCTCACACTTGCCCCATACTAGCATACCTCACACTACCAACACTTCACACTGTCAACATTTCCCACTACCACACCTCACACTGCCAACTTTTCCAACTAACTCACCTCACACTACCAAGACTTCACACTACAACACCTCACACTACCAACACGACACGCTACCACACCTCACCTCACACTACCAACACTTCACACTACCACATCTCATACTTCCAACATTTCACTCTACCATATATCCCATTAACATCTCATACTCACTTGAATAATATACCTCACACTAGTATTGCTGCACAGTACCATACTTCACACTAGCACACTGCATAGTCACACTACACAGCCACATCTCATAATCAAACTTTGCCATACCACACACTTCCACATTATACTCTGCCACATACAACCACACACCACCATACCACACACTGTCACACCATACCGCCACACCACATGCCACACATTGCCAAATACCACCACACCACACACTGCCACATACCACACCACACTGCCACATACCACCACAACCCACACTGCCACATACGACCACACCACACCACCACATCACACACTGCTACACCACATGAAATAGCCACACCACACCATACACTGACACACACACACACACACCACACTACCATACCACATCAACACACATCCACACCACACCCACACACACACATACCCGGTACTGCCACACCACCACACCACACTGTTCCACCACACCACACCGCATCACACCTCCCACGTCCTGCATCACATTATCACAGATACTTGTCCTAAAACTCTATATAAAGAGGTATTAACAGGATGCCAGTTAAATGGGTCACACTTTCCCCTCTCTGCAATCAACACATCTATTTTACTGTGTTGATTAGGGGATTGCAATATCAAGTCCATATGATCATTGAGAGCTTTGCAATACTAGTGTTTTTTGGGGAGGTGATCGAAAATGAAAAAAAAAACACCCTAAGATACATATTTTTTAGTTGACTGTGATGATGTTGATGATGATGATGATGAAGGTGGTGTGCTATGAAGATAATAATAATGATGATGGTTGTGGTGATGGTGATGATAACGAAAACAGCGATAGTAATGATGATGATGACGAGAATAATAATAACATCATGGTATTGGATCTAAACATTCATGAAAATAATCCCGTAATCCTTTCACTCCTTCAGCACGTATTACTCCATAATACTATACAGCATCATTGCTGCTGTATAATTACTGTATTTAGCTGAGGAGGCTAATTACAACTATCATTAACCTTTTTACTACACCACGTCCGCCTTTGCCTTAAACACACACACACACACACACACACACACACACACACACACTGTCCACCTTTCAACAGACCTAATCAAAATTAGTTGGCAACACATATATATGGCTAGCAATACACTGCATACCGGTACAGTTCGCAACACATAATTATATAGTTTATAGTTCATATTATACAGCTTGCAACACACTCTACAATGACACTTTATATAGTTCGCAAAATGTCTAATATCTCGCAACACACCTTGTTCAGTTGGCAATACACCTTATTGCCTACCCAATGTGCAGAATGTAATACACCTTATATACAGTTTTGCAGTACACCTTATAAAGTTCGCATTACACAATAAACAGTTCGCAACACACCATATACAGTTCGCAACACACCATATGGTCTGCAACACACAAACTTTATACAATTATGCAACATCTTACACAGTTCGCAATACACCTTATAATGATTCGCAAGACATTATATACAGTTCGTAACACACCCTGCACTGTTCGAAACACCTTATACAGTTCTAAACACATCTTTTACAGTTCGCAACACACTGTATACAGTTCATAATACATCTTATACAGTTCGCAACACATCATATACCGTTCGCAACACACCTTATACAGTTCGCAACACATCTAAGACTACTTGCAACACATTATAGTTCGCAACCCACTTTATATAGTTAGCAACACACCATTTACAGTTCGCAACACATTTTACACTTCTGCAATACCTTATACACCACCACCACTACTACACAGAACTGCGGTCTGTTTGTTTTCATCTAACAGAACTGAGCCACTCCCACAACCTGCATCCAAAGTCGTGGAAGCTCCCTAACACCTCTTCCTTAGTGATTTGTTTCTGGATATGACTAGTTTATATCCTTTTGTTGATTGTTTACGCAGAGTATGGGAACACTGGAAGAATTTACGTAATACAGAAGAGGAGAGTACGATGTAACAAAGTAAATCGCTTAGGGAAAAGGTGTTAGGCAAATCGAAAAATGGGATGCTGACTCCAAAATTTTAACAATAATAATTTTTGAAGTACTTGACAACGATGGAACGTATCTGGCCTTCCTATATGGCTGCTGACTGCATTATGTAATATGGGATGCAGGCTAACCATGTGTAATAATCAGAGACGTTCCATAAATGACCGTCAAATGTCAAAAATTTTCACCCCCCTATATCCCATTCACTTCAACCTGGCTGAAAATATCGTCCTTTTGCAGAATAAGACAACACAAAGGTCCTACATCCTTCCTACAATACTTCTTTGTGACTAGCAACGACGTCTAAAGTTACTCTCTTCTTTACAGCTCAGCATTCAAGAGGGAGGGATGGTAATATTATGCCAAGTTAAAGTGAACAGCGTATAAGCCAAATCGACCTTCCAGTCTGATTACACTTGGCTACCAAATGAGCTAAAAGGGGCGAGGGATCATTGTCAGGTTAGAACAAACGCACAATAGGAACAACACATATCCCGACACCAGTTTAACTTGCAACACTACACAACACGCAAATACATCATGCACACATCACACAGCACAAAGCAATACATCTAACACAACACACAAGCTTCTTATCACAATACAGCAACGGCAAGCGTAAAGAAAAAAAAAAGTGTTCAAACTAGCCCATCCAGGTCTTTCAGCATTTCTATCTACCTGTCTATCTATCTATCTGTGTCTACCTACCTACCTATCTATCTATCTACATCTAGCCTAGTATAAAAGATGCAATGTTCAGTACCACATTTACGATATTCACTAACTAGTGTTCTGATTTACAAGCATTTTATGATCAATCCCACGTGGTAACTATATAGGTGTGGGTGGTGGAGAGGGACGCCTTCACGTGGTGACACTGATATAAGTGGGTGGTTCCACTGCCTCCGTATACAAACGTCCCTCACCTAGGCCATATACCTCCTTATTCCACGAAGGGAGGATGGTGAACTGGGAAGAAAGGCAATTAAAAATGCAGTCCACATGGTTCACGTCTGTGGCTACTTCATTATTATTATTATTAACTATTACTATTATTATTATTATCATTATTATTACCAGCGGCGAAGCGAAACTGGTATCGGTATTGTTTTCAATTTCTGTGTGTGTGTGTGTGTGTGTGTGTGTGTGTGTGTGTGTGTGTGTGTGTGTGTGTGTGTGTGTGTGTGTGTGTGTGTGTGTGTGTGTGTGTGTGTGGTAGCAGGCAAAACTTTGAAACATCTCAATATTTCATCAAAAAATTTTACAGGTTTGTATTAGGTGAAAAAAGCGACTAAGAGTTCGAAATTGGTGAAGATAGGTCAAGGTTTGTGTATCTGTTATTACGACAACTTCGCAACCGCTCAAGATATCATCACACGGTTTTACAGGTGTATAGTAGGGATGAAAATCATAGTTCGAAATTGGCGAAAGTAGGTCAAGGTCAAGGTACTATTCCGAGCCGTGCCAGATGTGTATCGGCTCGCGGCTAGTGTGATTCCCCCTTTGCGGGGCCTTTAGTTATAATAATAATAATAATAATTCTTCTTATTATTATATATTATTATCAATTAAAACAAAATACTACTATTACTACTACTACCATTACCACCACTACTATAACCACCACCATCACCACCACCACTACTTCTATACTAGTGCTATTACCACCACCATCACCACTACTACTACCATTACTACAACCATTACCACCACCACCACCATCACCATCACCATCACCACTACTACTACCATTACTACCACTACTATAACCACCACCACCACTACTTCTACACTAGTGCTATTACCATCACCATCACCACTACTACTACCATTACTACAACCATTACCACCACTACCATACACAACTTGCGATAATTTCTCTCCCGCAGCTGTTTTCGTAATAAAAACAAACCAAGAAAACATCCTACGTCTTTCTTGTCCATCCTCCGAATATTATTGGCAGAATAGGAGTCTCCCTAACACCTTTTTTCTTAGCGATTTGTTATGCGTATTTGACCTGGGTAATTTTTTCATGTTATGTGTGTATTTATAGTATGGACATAGTGTCTGCATTAATAATATCCAAAAGGATATTGATATGTATTATGCAGAAAAAATCACTGAGGAAGAAGTGTTACGAAGCTTCCAGTTGTTGTGCCATTGTTGTTACTCCAGGTTCATCTAGACGATTTAACTCCAGTGGACTGAAGGCTGAAGATGCCATAGCCCAGCAGTCCACCATACTCCTTTACGGGGAGCCGAGGGGCTTTTGTACAACCAGGCAGCTCCACCGGCCAGTTATATCAAAGCCACCACTAGGAGGCGTCCTAAGTCAGCACCAGATGAGACCCTATATCGCAGTTACGACAGAGAATTACTTAAAAGGTTGTTTCTGAATCCTTAAACTGTTCAACACAAACTACACAACACTCAACAATCAACACAGGTCTTCCCAATTCCCACCTGCAACACAAGCATAACACGGAGCACGAAGCACGGTCAACAAGCAACGCAGCGACGACGTAACACTGCATTCATGACACACACACACATGACACATGACACCCCACAGCTTACCCTAAAACAGGTCCCTCTACATTCAGTACATTTTCTAGCTATGATTAAACACCCCCCCACACACACACACACACACGAAACACAGCATTCATAACAATTCTGTGGATGGCAACAGGCTATGTAGGGCTGGACTATATCGGCAAGTCGTCATATGCAACACGGAAAAACACACGCACAACAAACACCCGCTCCCCCCACACCCACAGGCCAAAGAACAGTCAGTTCTCTCATTCTCTCTCTCTCTCTCTCTCTCTCTCTCTCTCTCTCACACACACACACACACAGCCACACTTGACACCCCAGAACTCCCCCTCAAACCTGTCCCTCGACATTCAATACTTTTTCTAGTTATGATTAAAAGACACACACACACACACACACACACACACACACACACACACACACACACGTGCGCGCGCGCGCAAGATTATCCTATGTTGCAAGAATATTGTTGCTATCTTCTATATTTAGTTTACTTGGAGGCTTTAACACGTGACTAAAAGTTAGATATAGCAGGTGTAAGATAATGCCGTTCAGTAACTCATTTACTACTTAGGATGTTCTAGAGGTGATTAAAGTCGTCCTGTTGAAAAAAAAAGAAAGATGATTTCGCTTACAGAACACAAACAAGAACTAAAAACAAAACAAACGCTATTTTTAGCACACAAACATCTATTTATACGCGTAATCTCTCTCTCTCTCTCACACACACACACACACACACACACACACAGGAATAACTCGTACACAAGAACCAATATCCAAACACACGATATATGACACACACTAACACGCGGCAGCAAACCGAAACACACAAAACACACGCATCTTCATCCAAACCACGCCCATAACCTAATTAAATTTGTATTTGGTCGAACCACACTCAAACACACCAATAACACGAACACAAGAATCAACACACTACCAACACACACACAAAACCAAGCACCCAAAAACACACTCTCCCACCAAACAGCGTTCCTAACCTTAGCCCAATAATTTTTCCCAACAGGAACGAGGAACGAAACGGCAAATCCCATCGAAGCCTCACAACACACAACCCTCGACTCAACAAGACAACAACACACTTAACCAGACCTCAATCTTCCTCCTTACCTTCAGCCTAAGTCCTGAACATCTCGTAGAAGCTCAGGTATCCAAGGTTAAGCAGGTGATCCTTAGGGTGGGTTTGGCCACCATGAGAAAGAGCGACGGAACTACACGCGACCAAAACAAAGCGACCCACGGGAGCTTCGACACATACACCCTCACCCCACCGCAGCCTAATAAGCTCGACTGACTTGCTTCTCTTCACTCTCACAGCTGACTCTCCCACCCCACAGGACTTAGGACGTGTTGGCTTCGGAGGCTCACGATTACCTCTTTATCTCTGGTTTTAGGAAAAGGAACGCTGACTTGTTGATTTAGAGGCTGTGTTACGTCTCCTATTTGCAACGTTAATCCATTCGTTGTCTTAGAAGGTGGACTGCTACCTCTTCTTTAATAGGTTTTTTGCTGTATACGGAAGGTTAATATTGTCTATCTATCCTCTACTATATACCTACATCTAGCCAGACGTCTTAATCCTGCAAGATGTGGCCACAAACAAATCGTCTCCATGTCGCCCTGTCCTGATATTTGGTATCCCTCCCTGGACTCATCTTCCTCTCTCGTATATCCTTCCAACCATTCCCTCCATCTCACCTTTGGTGTCCCCCTCCACCCCACCTGCATACACTCTTCTAGTCAGTCTCTGCCCTCCATCCTCTCCGCACGGTCAAACCATATCAAGAGTTTTTCCGCCGCTTTCAACGACATCCACATCAGTACCACAACGCTCCTTAGCTTCCTAATTTGTCTGTCTGCCTCTCCATGTAACTCCACTTGTTCCTCTCAAATAACTCACTTCCAGTACTCCCACTCTTAACGTGTGTCCTTCCAGCAGGGCCCTGAACGGTATATTATTACTGAATCAGAGGGAAATATTCTCATTGCCATAAGTGTTTTATCGGCACCTCTTCCTTACCATAGTGTGTTCTGAATATCACGTAAATATTCTCCAAGGTTTACTAGACTTACAAGTCTTCCAAACCATGTTCTTAGAGTGTAGCCTGTACACTGTATATACACTGTATATGGCTAGTGACGGAGTGATCGCCTTCTACCCACACAGGTCAAAAGCCCCCTCGGGAGCAGGGGGGTGGTTGCTTTCTCAGGCAGAGGAACTCCTTGGAGAGTGAAATGGCTGGGAAGCATGCCGGCATCGTGACTGGCTACAGCATAGCTGGGTCTTTCGGGTGTGGGCAATCAGGCAAGTTAGCTGCCCACTGCGACTGCAACACAATGGCGAGGTGTTCAGGAAGTTAACCAAAGAAACCCTGATGGACTCTGAAAGAACAACAATGGCCCCCAGTCCCGTGCAGCCCTTAAATGGGCAGGGGTGCTAAGAATCTCACGGTTGCCTCCAATTACAATCTAATTCCTTTGTTAATGCAAAAAATACAATTAAAATTGGTAACTGGAATGTAAGAACGCTAAATCATGACGGTAAAATCGATGAGTTAGTGAAGGTTTTTCAAAATTACGGACTTGATATTTGTGTTCTGACAGAAACTAGATTTACTGGAGTCGATAAGTTGGATTTGGAGGATGGCATACGTTTACTGATATCTGGCCGACAGGACGGAATGCATTATCAGGGGAGTAGGATTTTTGTTGCTGGGTTGTAAGGCAAATAAGGCTTTATGTGAGTGGGATCCCATAGATGAGCGATTGTTATACGCATCGGGTTTAAATCAAATCACGGCAATATCAGTCTGTTTGTGTGTTATGCACCTACTAATGATGCACTTCCGATGAAAGGAAAGACACATTTTATGAAAAGTTGCAAGAAGGAGTAGGAAGGGTACCTAGACAAGATGTTTTGGATTCGCGTTGGAGACTTTAATGCAGTAGTCAAGTTGTTCAAATGAGGGATTTGAGGCACGTATGGGTAAGATGGGTTATGGTAGTAGGATGAGTGAAAACGGAGTGAGGTTTGGAAGCTTCTGTTCAGCAAATGACTTAGTCATCGGGGGCACACTCTTTCAGTGCATTGCAATATACACAAGACAACTTGGGTGTCAGCCGTGTGGAAAATATAAAAATCAGATTGATCACATCGCTATCAGTAGGAGGCATAGAAGTTCTCTGCTAGATGTTCATGTTAAACGGGGAGCGGATATTGGTAGTGACCATCAACTCAGTACTGCAAAAAATAAGGTTTAAACTTAAAAATCAGAAGAAGGAAAAATCTGGTGTTGGTAGATACGATATTGTTAAGCTTAGAAGGGAAGGAGAAGAAAAAGAGGGAATTCAGATTAGAATGCAGAAATAGGTTTTTGGTGTTGGAAATGTTAGAAGAGGGGGAGAGAAGTGTAGATGAGATGTGGGATGATGTTTACAAAGTTTTAAATGAGACTGCTTGAATGTACGATTGGAAGGAGACATAGATTCGTAGGAGAAAGAAATGGATATCAGAGGAAACGTGGGATATGATAAAAAAGAGAGGTGAGGCTAAATTGAGGGAGTGAGATGCAACGCGTACATGAACGAGAGAGATTGAATTAGCAAGAGCTGCAAATGGAGTTTGAATTCAGAAGTAAGAAGGTTAGCTAGGAGAGATAAAAGAAGATGTGTGGATGAAAAGTTTGCAGAGACTGAAATCTTAATAAACAAAAATGATGGACAGAGTCAAAGAATAGCATATGAAACGATTAGAGAACTGAGTGGTACTGCAGGTAAACGCAAGGAAATACCAGTTAGAGACAGGGAAGGAAATTTATTGACCAAAGATGGAGATATTAAAAATAGATGGAAAGAGCATTTTGAGACAGTTCTTAATAGACCAATACCACCAGAAGAGGATATACCGTCTGCTCAGGAAGATTTAAATATAGAAACAGGAGAGTTGGAGCCTTGCAGAAGTGGAGAAAGCAGTAAAACAGTTAAAGAATAATAAGGCACCAGGGGAGGGATGGTTTATTTCCGGAAATGTTTAAAGTGGAGGGGGATAGATTAGACAATGATCTTGACCAAGCTATTCAATAAGATATGGGTGACGGGGTTACTACCATCAGTTTGGAAGAATGGTGTAATTGTTAAAGTTCCTAAGAAGGGAGACCTGAGTGAATGTGGTAATTGGAGGGGAATCTCTTTGTCACCGATAGCTTTGAAAGTTTTCAGAAGAGTGTTGTTAAATAGGTTGGAGCCGGTGGTTGAGGGTATTCTGAGGGATGAGCAGGCTGGTTTTAGAAAGGGACGTGGTTGCAATGATCAGATCTTCGTAGTTAGGCATTTGATGCAGCAAGTTAAATGAAATGAGAGCACCGTTAAGTCTTTGTTTTGTTGATTTCGAAAAGGCTTTTGATAGTATTTCCTGAGAGAGACTATGGGGAAGATCATGAGACATTATGGAATACCAGAGGAGCTGTGAGGGTCATTATGAACATGCATGAGGACACATTTTGCAAAATGATGGTTGATGGTTGTCTGAGTGATTCGTTTGAAGTCAAGTCCGGAGTAATTCAAGGTGGTGTTCTATTGCCTTTACTATTTATATTGGACACATTACATTATGAAACGCGTTGGAACAGAAACCGGTGCAGGTATACTTTGGGGAGAGAACAGGAAACTTTTTGGATTTAGATTATGCAGATGATATAGTTTTGATTTGTGATGGGCCAGAAGAGATGCAGAGAGTGTTGGACTGTTTGGTGAGTGAAGGTCGCAAGGTGGGTTTGGTTATTAATTGTGGAAAAACTGAAATAATCAATATGAATATGGAAAATGCGCAGGAATGTGTAACTGGAGGTATGGTTGTAAAGTAAGTTGATAGGTTTAAATATTTAGGTACTTATTTAGCCAAGGATGGTTCTTTGAACTTTGAATTCGAGGAAAGGTTAAAGAAGGCTAATAATCAGGCAATGGGAATGCTTAAAAATATTTGGAATAATAACAATTTTTTCTGTGCATACAAAAATCAAACTTTATAAGGTAATGGTTAGGAGTATCTTAATTTATGTAAGACACGAGTCTTGGTACAGCACAGTGACTATGGAAAATAAATTTTTGGTGTTTGAAAATAAAGCACTTAGAAGAATATTAGGAGTTAAGTGGTGGGAAAGGATACCAAATAGTAGAATTAGAGAAATAACGAGAGTGCAGCCGGTCGATGAATATGTTAGGTTCTCACGATGGAATTGGCATAGGACATGTGTATAGGAGACAGGGAATAGTACGAGGTACACCAGGGTGGGTGGCACTTGGTAGGAGAGGTAGAGGAAGGCCAAAAGAGAAGTGGAGGTGAGGACAAAGGAGACGGGAAGCTGGAGATGAGTGTTGGGGAGATCTTGAGGAGTTAGCACAAGATAGGATGTGGTGGTGTGAGTTCATCGAGGGCCCTATGCATCCCCCGAGGGTGCCACAGGAAATGATTGATTGATTGATTTTTTTTTTTTTTTTTTTTTTTTTTTTTGCGATTTTCAAAAAAAAAAAAAAAATCAGTTTTATTTTTTTGACTGATGATGATGATGATGATGATGATGATGATGATGATGATAATGGTGGTGGTGGTGGTGGTGGTGGTGATGACGACGATGATGATGATGATGATGATGATGATGATGGAGGTGGTGTGCTGTGATGATAATAATAATAATGATGATGATGGTGATGATAATGAAAACAGCGTTGGCAATGATGATATTATGATGGTGATAATAATAATGATCATGGCACAGGATCAAAATATTCATGAAAATATAATCCCCGTATTCCACTGTCACTCCTTCAGCACGACACCTTATTGTTATACAGTATCGTTGCTGCCACAAAAAGTACTGCATTTAGCTGAGGAGGCTAAATACAGCTATTATTAACTTTTTTGTTACACGACGTCTCCCTTATACACACACACACACACACACACACACACACACACACACACACACACACCCTGTCCACGCTTGCAACAAAGACCTAATCAAAATTAATTGGCAAACTGCTTACATATATATGGCTAGCAATACACTGCATACAGTTCGCAACACAACATAATTATATAGTTTATAGTTCATATTATACAGCTTGGCAACACACTTTACAATACACTTTATATATTTCGCAAAAATGTCTAATATCTCGCAGCACACCTTGTTCAGTTGGCACATACTACCTTATAGTTTCCTACACAATGTGCAGGATGCAATACACCTTTATACACAGTTTGCAATGCACCTTTATAAAGTTTCGCATTACACAATATACAGTTCGTAACACACCATATACAGTTCGCAACACACATTGCATAAACTTTATACACTGCAACACCTTATACATTTCGCAATACACCCTTATACGATTCGCAACACACATATATACAGTTCGTAACACACACCCTGCACTGTTCGAAACACCTTATACAGTTCTAAACACACCTTTTACAGTTCGCAACACACTATATACTGTTCATAATACATCTTATACAGTTCGCAACACATCATATACCGTTCGCAACACCCATTATACAGTTCGCAACACACCTTACACGGTTTGCAACACGCCTTACATGGTTTGCAACACATTATAGTTCCGAACCCACTTTATATATAGTTCGCAACACACCATTTACAGTTCGCAACACACTTTACACTGTTCGCAATACCTTATACACCACCACCACTACTACACAGAACTGCGGTCTGTTTGTTTTCATCTAACAGAACTGAGTCACTCCCACAACCTGCATCCAAAGTCGTGGAAGCTCCCTAACACCTCTTCCTTAGTGATTTGTTTCTGGATATGACTAGTTTATATCCTTTTGTACATTGTTTACGCAGAGTATTGGAACACTGGAAGAATTTACGTAATACAGAAGAGGAGAGTACGATGTAACAAAGTAAATCGCTTAGGAAAAGGTGTTAGGCAAATCGAAAAATGGGATGCTGACTCCAAAATTTTGACAATAATTTTTGAAGTACTTGACAATGATGGAACGTATCTGGCCTTCCTATATGGCTGCTGCCTGCATTATGTAATATGGGATGCAGGCTAACCATATGTAATAACCAGAGACGTTCCATAAATGACCGTCAAATGTCAAAAATTTTCACCTCCTATATCCCATTCACTTCAACCTGGCTGAAAATATCGTCCTTTTGCAGAATAAGACAACACAAAGGTCCTACATCCTTCCTACAATACTTCTTCGTGACTAGCAACGACGTCTAGTGTTACTCTCTTCTTTACAGCTCAGCATTCAAGAGGGAGGGATGGTAATATTATGCCAAGTTAAAGTGAACAGCGTATAACCACATCGACCCTCCAGTCTGATTACACTTGGCTACCAAATGAGCTAAAAGGGGCGAGCGATCATTGTCAGGTTAGAACAAACGCACAATAGGAACAACACATATCCCGACACCTGTTTAACTTGCAACACTACACAACACGCAACACATCATGCACACATCACACAGCACAAAGCAATACATCTAACACAACACACAAGCTTCTTATCACAACA
This sequence comes from Coenobita brevimanus, assembly GCF_032717465.1. Classification (NCBI taxonomy): domain Eukaryota; kingdom Metazoa; phylum Arthropoda; class Malacostraca; order Decapoda; family Coenobitidae; genus Coenobita; species Coenobita brevimanus. The sequence goes on along the minus strand of NC_137069.1, from coordinate 6,202,664 downwards.
AGGCAACGGCAAGCGTAAAGAAAAAAAAAGTGTTCAAACTAGCCCATCCAGGTCTTTCAGCATTTCTATCTTCCTGTCTATCTATCTATCTATCTGTCTGTCTACCTACCTACCTATCTATCTATCTACATTTAGCCTAGTATAAAGATGCAATGTTCAGTACCACATTTACAATATTCAATAATTGGTGTTCTGATTTACAAGCATTTTACGATCAATCCCACGTGGTACAGTAGGAGTGTGGGTAACAGTGGAGAGGGACGCCTTCACGTGGTGGCACTGAGTATAAGTGGGTAGGTTCCACTGCCTGGGTATACAAACGTCCCTCACCTAGGCTATATACCTCCTTATTCCTACGAAGGAGGAGGATGGTGTAAAACTGGGAAGAAAGACAATTAAAAATGCAGGTCCACATGGTTCACGTCTGTGGCCACTATCATTATTAATTATCAGTAACTATTACTATATATTATTAACATTATTACCAGCGGCGAAGCGAAACTGGTATCTGGTATTGTTTCCAATTTCTATTGTGTGTGTGTGTGTGTGTGTGTGTGTGTGGTGTGTGTGTGTGTGTGTGTGTGTGTGTGTGGTAGCAGGAGGAAAACTTTTGCAACAGCTCAAAATATCATCACAAAATTTTACAGGTGTGTAGTAGAGGGAAAAAAGCAACTAAGAGTTCAGAAATTGGTGAATATAGGTCAAGATTTGTGTATCTGTTACCACGACAACTTCGCAACCGCTCAAGATATCATCACACGGTTTTACAGGTGTATAGTAGGGATGAGACAAAATCTCGAGTTCGAAAATTGGTGAAAGTAGGTCAATTAGACAAGGTCATAATTCCGGACGCCGCAGCTAGATGTGTATCGGCTCGAGGCTAAGTGTGATTCCCCACCTTTGCGGGGCCTCGTTATAATAATAATAATAATAATAATAATAATTATTATTATTTATTATTATTATTATTATTATTAATAATAAAAACAAAATACTACTATTACTACCATTACCACCACTACTATAACCACCACCATCACCACTACTACTATTACTACAACTATTACCACCACCACCACCACCACCACCACTACCACTACTACTACCATACACAACTTGCGATAATTTCTCTCCCGCAGCCTAATAATGTTTTCTGTAATAAAAACAAATCCATGAAAACTTATCGTATGTCTTTCTTGTCCATCCTCCGAGATATTATTGGCGGAATAGGAGTCTCCCTAACATTTTCATAGCCCATTTGTTATTGCTTGCGTATTTGACCTGGGTAATTTTTTTCATGTTATATGTGTATTGTATAGTATGGACATAGTCTGCATCTAATAATATCCAAAAGGATACTGATATGTATTATGCTTTAGAAAAAATCACTGAGGAAGAAGTGTTACGAAGCCTCCTGTTGTTGTTACTGTTGTTACCCCATGTTCATCTAGACTTGTGAACCCAGTGGACTGAAGGCTGAAGATGCCATAGCCCAGACAGTCCACCATACTCCTTTACGGGGAGTTGAGGTTTGTACAACTAGGCAGCTCCACCGGAAAGCAGCTATATCGGTGCCACCACGTGAAGGCGTCCTAAGTCATGCACCAGGATGGCGACCCTATATCTATGCAGTTACGACAGAATTGCTTAAAAGGTTGTTTCTGAATCCTGGACCTGTTCAACACAAACTACACAACACTCAACAATCAAACAGGTCTTCCTAATTCCCCACCTGCAACACAACTGCATAACACAGGAGCACAGGAAACACGGTCAACAAGCAACGCAAAGCGACAACGTAACACTGCATTCATGACACACACACACACACACACACACACACACACACACACACACACACACAGTAAGGCAAGAGAATATTCATTTCTCTTATTCACACACACACACACACACACACACACACACACACACAAAGGCAAAAGAATATTCATTTCTCTTTCTTTCTCTCTCTCTCTCTCTCTCTCACACACACACACACACACAAACACACACACACACACACAAAAGAATATTCACATTCTCTCTCACACACACACACAGCTACACATGACACCCCAGAACTTACCCTAAAACAGGTCCCTCGACATTCAATACTTTTTCTAGTTATTATTAAAAGACACACACACACACACACACACACACACACACACATACACACACACACACACACACACACACACACACACACACACACACACACACACACACGCAAGCGCGCGCGCGCGCAAGATTATCCTATGTAGCAAGGAATATTGTTGCTATCTTCTATATTTAGCTTACTAGATGCTTTAACACGTGACTAATGGTTAGATATAGCTGGAGTTAGATAATGCCGTCTAGTAATTCAATTTACTACTAAGGATGTTCTAGTGAGGTGAGTAAAGTCGTCCTGTAGAAAAAACAAAGATAAAGATTTCGCTTTTAAGGAGAAATACATACAAGGACTAAGACAAAACTAACGCTAAATTTTGCACACAAACATCTATTTTTACTCGTAATCTCTCTCTCTCTCTCTCTCTCTCTCTCTCACACACATACACACACACACACACACACACACACACACACACACACACACACACACAAAACCGAACACCCAAATACACACGCTTCCACCAAACAGCGTTCCTAACTCTAGCCCAGTAATTTTCCCAACAGGAACGAGGAACGAAACGGCAACCGATCGAAGCCTCACAACACATTACCCTCGACTCTACAAGACAACAACAAACTTAACCAGACCAATCTTCCTCCTCCTCTTTCTTACCTTCAGTCTAAGTCCTGAACATCTGTAGAAGCTCAGGTATCCAATGTTAAGCAGGTAATCCTTAGGGTGGGTTTGGCCACCATGAGAAAGAGCGACGGAACTTAGCACACGTGACCAAAACAAAGCGACCCACGGGAGCTTCGACACGCACATCACCCCACCGCAGCCTAAGCTCGACTGACTTGCTTCTCTCACTCACTCTCACTCACAGGTGACTCTCCAACCCCACAGGACTTAGGAGCGTGTTGGCTTAGGAGGCTCACGTATACCTCTTTCTTCCTGGTTTTAGGAAAAGGAACGCTGACTTTCTTGTTGATTTAGAGGCTGTTACGTCTCTATTTGCAACGTTAAACCATTCATTGTCTTAGAAGGTGGACTGCTACCTCTCCTTTACCAGTTTTTTGTTGTATACAGAAAGGTTAATATTGTCTATCTATCCTCTAATATATACCTATATCTAGCCAGACGTCTTAATCCGCTAAGATGTGGCCACAAACAAATCGTCTCCATGTCGCCCTGTCCTGACATTTGGTATACCTCCTCTGAATCATCTTCTCTCGTATACCCTTCCAACTACATTCCACTCCATCTCACTCTTGGTGTCCCCCTCCACCCCACCTACAGACACTCTTCTAGTCAGTCTCTCATTCTCCATCCTCTCCGCACGGTCAAACCATATCAAGAGTTTTTCCTTACGCTTTCAAAGACATCCACATCAGTACCACAACGCTCCTTAGCTTCCTCATTTGTCTGGCTGCCTCTCCATGTAACTCCACTCCACATGTTCCTCTCAAATAACTCACTTCAGTACTCTCACTCTTGACGTGCGTCCTTCCAGCAGGGTCCTGAACCGTATATTATTACTGAATCAGAGGGAAATATTCTCCTTGCCATAAGTGTCTCATCGGCACCTCTTCCTTACCATAGTGTGTCTGAATATCACGTAAATATTCTCCAAGGTTTACTAAACTTATAAGTCTTCCAAACCATGTTCTTAGAGCAACACTTTAATATTCTCTTGTATGTAATTAATGAATCAA
>NC_137069.1:6188836-6193836 GCF_032717465.1 Coenobita brevimanus | reverse complement strand
TCTCATATACCTCTCCATTCCATCCCTCCATCTCATCCTCGGCCTCCCCCTCCCTCTCCCCCCCTCTAACTCACTCACATACACTCTCCTTGTCAGCCTCTCACCCTCCATCCTCTCCATATGGCCAAACCACCTCAGTGTGTTCCTCTTAAAGCTTCCTATCACATCCACATCCACACCACAACGCTCCTTTATATCCTCATTTGTCAGCCAGTTCCTCCATGTGACTCCACATGCTCCTCTCAAATAACTCATTTCCACTGCTCTCACTCTCGACTTGTGTCCTTCCAACAACGTCCAAGCTTCACTTCCATACGTTAGAGTTGGTATCACAAAACTGTCATGTAGTAAATTTTTCACTTCCATGTTCACTTCCCTGTTTCTTATCACTGCTTTCAAGGAACTAGCAACCTTTCTTCCTTGGTGTACCTTTTCAAGCACTTCACCCTCCAAACTTCCATCCTTACTCATCACACTACCCAAGTACTTAACATACTCAAATTTTCCATTTCCTCACCATCCAACCTCGCTGTACAGTACATTCACTGACTTCACCTCTCTCAAAGACCATCACTTTACTCTTCCCTACATTCACCTTTAGATTCCGTTTCTTTCACACTCTCCCAAACTCATCCACCAAGCCTTGCAACTCTCCTTCGTCTTCACTCAACAACACAGTATCATCTGCATACAACAGTACAGGGAGTTTCCAAACACTACCCTCTCTCACTAGGGCCACTCCAACATCTACTGCCCTACCTTGTATCTCTTTTATTACCCCATCCATGTACAGATTGAACAACCATGGAAACATGACACATCCCTGTTTCATCCCAGCCTTCAAAGAGAAATCACTCAGTTCACCATCCAAACGCACTGCAGCCTTAGCACCATCACAGCATTCAACAACTTCCCATCTACTCCATCTATTCTTAATACTTTCCACAATCCTTGTCTATCCACCCTGTCATATGCTTTCTCCAAGTCTAATAATAATAATAATAATAATAATAAATATAATAACAATAACAACAATAGTAATAATAATAATAATAATAACAATAACAATAACAATCATAATAATAATAATAATAACAATAACAATAATAATAATAATAATAATAATAATAATAATAATAATAATAACAATAACAATAATAATAATAATAATAATAATAATAATAACAACAACAACAACAACAACCATCATCATCATCATCATCATCATAATCAGTATCAAGAGTTCACATGAAATACACAAAAGACAATCAGAAGGAAGGATAGCCTACACTCTTACGCTCGTGGAGGACTGGGATATAATCGCAAGCATATTTCTGGGATGGGATGGTCTGCGATAGAATCAGTAGATACGAAATTTCCCAACATTATTCTGTTCAAGTTTCAATTCACAGTCCTTGTTTAAGTGCGGGTACGTTTTGCTTTCATTAAAACTATACTCATTTCACCTAAGGTTGGCCTAGATTTTCATCCTTTTTGCAACTTGCTTCACATAGCTCAGTGGCAGAAAAAGACAACGCTACGGCAATAATTTCCTTCCATAGCAATTCTTCGTGGCTGGCATCATATTATCGTATTAATCTACCACTGCAACTCAACATTTAAGATGGAGAGACGGCAATTTTAGGTCGTTAGAGTGAAAGGAGTACAGTCTCCTACCCATGCTTTCCGATTCCCTGAACTTATTCCCACTTCTTATTGTTGGACACACGACACGGGCACTTTGCGGAAGGGAGTGTTCTTCAGAGCCATCTCCCAAGGTGAAGAAGCAAGTGGTCAGCCAAGCAAGTCACCCACACACTGAGTTAGGGAATCAGTAACTCAGGATCCAGTTCCAGTAAATATAAGCCTTTCATCTCTCCATCTTGTTCTCTGTCTGCCTTCTTTTTCTCATTCCATCTCTCCACATTGTTCTCTGTCTACCTCATTCCCTCACTCCACCTCTCCATCTTGTTCTCTGTCCACCGCTTCCTCTCACTCCATCTCTCTATCTTGTTCTCTGTCTGTCTCTTCCTCTCACTCCGTCTCTTCATCTTGTTCTCTTTCTGCCTCTTCCTCTCACTCCATCTCTGGGCTGCCACTCAGTTACCCTGGTTGTCCATCTGTTATCTGTTCTACGAAGGACGTGACCTGCCCACATCTATTTTTATCAGTCGCGTCCCTCGTCGAACACATAACAAATCTAACCTAACCCTCTCAAGGTGGGAACAACTTTAGTATTCTCAGCTAAAGCCAGACGATTTTAATAAGCTGAAAGTGAGTCATAGGAGCCTGAGAATGACGACCAAGAGAGAGAGTGAAAGAATTTATAATGGAATGGACGCTGATAATTCCACTCTGACAAATTCCCTCTCTCTCTCTCTCTCTCTCTCTCTCTCTCTCTCTCTCTCAGCCAACTCTTTTTTTCGTGATGACCACACACTTTTTCATCACGACCATCACCTTCCATCTTCATCATCACCACACTCATTTTTATTACCATCGCCACAACACGACACACTCATCTTCATCACTATCACCTCACCACACCCTTACTCAGTAGTCACCATCATCACTCTCATCATTTTCATCACACTCATCTTTATCATTGTCGATAATCACTTTTACTGTCACCACATCCACTGTCATCATTTTCATCACACTCATCTTTATCATTGTCGATAATCACTTTTACTGTCACCACATCTACTGTCATCATTATCATCATCATCATTACCATACTCATTTTTCCGCCAGCAGTTATTCATCTTCATCACCTTCATCACCATATTCACCTATCGTCACAGCCACTTCCATCACTTTCATTATAGTCATCATTTTATATCTATCATCACAACCTTCATTTTCATCATTCATAATGTAGTGATGACCTTCTCAGAATCACTCATCACTAACTCATCACAACACCATCATCATCACGTACATATCATCACTATCATTGTGACGCTTATGTCCATCGTCACACTCCTCCTCCTCCTCCTCCTCAACATCATCATAATTTCATCATAGTCATCATCATCATTATCATCATCATCATCATAATCATCAGCAACACCATCATCATATTTGTCATCGCTATACTTTCGTCAAAATCTATCATCATCATCATCATCATCATCATCATCATCATCATGTCACCGTCATCATCTGCATTACCACGTCCAAATCCATCATCACCATCATCATCAGTACTGGCCCATGTCATTACCATCTGCGTCTCTTTCATCTTCGCGGCCACCCCACCCATCATCATCATCATCATCATCATCATCATCATCATCATCATTTTCCATCATCATCTATTATGTATATCAGTCTTACTTTATTTGACAAGGCTAAAACCTTCCCCCACCCCCACCCCCACCCTCATCACCACCATCACCACCAATCTCTCCTGCCTCACCACCCTCATCACCACTCCGTCACTCGAGCTCCTTACATCATCATCATCATCATCATCATCATCATCATCATCATCATCGTCATCACCACCACCACCACCACCACCAACACCACCGCCACCACCACACCCTCACTACAATGTCTCCTTTTATCATGATCACCACATCTTCGTTCATCGTCATCATCATCGTCACCACACTCTCATCTCCACACCTCTCAGTCGACTCCACATATCACCACATTTCTTCTCCCCTCATCATTATCAGCCGCACTTCTCGTCATCACCACAGAGAGTAACATGTCCCTTTGCTCACTATTACATCACCATCACAACCACACCATCATCACCAGAGCTCCTCCCTTCATCACTATCAACAATATTTTAACTTTTTCATCACCATCATCTGTTCACATCACCACATCTGCACTAAGACTACCAGTATCACCACTATCTCTGTTCATCATCATCATCATCATCATCATCACAACTTCTTAGTTTATTATCATCTCACATCATCATACCCCTCACCCGTTCATCATCATCACCATCATCACCATCATCATCACAACTTCTTAGTTTATCGTCATCTCACATCATCATACCCTCATCTTCACCACAACACCTCCCCTACTCATCATCATCATCATCATAACCAAATCAATTACCTTCACCATCACCACAGTTTTACCTACTAACATCATCATACCTTCATCACAACCCTCACACCTTCACCATCACTACCACCCTCACTCGTATCCGCCCCTCCGTTCGTCATCATCATCACCCAAGCATGCCATCACCACCACTTTTAGTAACAAGACCGTATGCTCATCACCCAAATTACGGAGTCGTTGTGTTCACATCACCGCATCCTCATCACAACTATTAAGCTAATCCTCGCATCATCATCACCACCACCACCACCACTACAACCACCACCCTCACCGTCACGACATCTCCGTCATCATCATCATCGTCATCACCGCATCTTCTGTTCATCATCATCATCATCATCATCATCACCACCAGCACCACCACCTTTCTGTTCACTACCCTCTCTCATCATCACATCCTTACTGCCCCACCTCACCACCACATCCCCTCAGTTCATCACCATCATCATCATCACTCGCCCCGACCGTCACCACCACTTACAATTACAAGTCGGTCTGCTCATCACCCCAATTAAGGAACAACTCTGTCAATTGGACCGGAAGGCGAACCACGAGAGGCTGCAGTTAAACGAGACGAGAAACACTCCACCACTCGGTTTAACGAAGAAACACACACGCAACACTGCAACACTAAGGGAACACTGCTGCATGCACACAACACTCTGCAACACTCAGGGAACACTGCAGCATGCACACAACACTCTGCAACACTCGATGAAACACAGCAACACTCTCAATACTCTGCAACATTTAGGGAAGAATCAGGAAACGCTGCAACACTGACTCAACACTGTACAACACTCATGCAACACTGCAACACTCAGGGAACACTGCAGCATGCACACAACACTCTGCAACACTCAGGGAACACTGCAGCATGCACACAACACTGCAACACTCAGGGA
>NC_137069.1:6113836-6181336 GCF_032717465.1 Coenobita brevimanus | reverse complement strand
GCCAAATTACTTCTCCAGTCTACATACAAATCGTGGTTGTGTGAATTTTGATGAGCTATAGTTAAGATAGGAATGAGTCTCCTTGGATACTAGTCAAATCTTCCCTCCACTCTGAATACAAAATCGTGATTGAATAAAATTACATAAATCTTAAGTATGAGGTAGGAATGAGTCTCCTTGGTTACTAGTCAAAACAACCCTCCAGTTTGCATACAAAATAGTGGTCCATGAAATATGATGTTTTTGTTATGAGGTAGGAATGAATCTCCTTGGTTACTATACTATTTCTACTCTAACCTGATCCAGATTTTTGTCTTTTTTTTTAGCAACTTTCACATAGCTCAGTGGCTTTTCGTCCTTTATGTAGCACTTCTTCGTGACTAGCACCATATTCCAGTGTTAATCTCCCGTTACAATCCAGCATTTAAGAAGGAGGGATGGCAATTTTAGGCCAAGTAAGAATACATGGAGTATAGATAGATTAGCCTTCCATTCTGACTACACCTGGCCATCACCTGAGCTGAAAGGGGTTAGGGATAATTGTCAGGTAAGAGTATAACACGGTATATGTGTCAGGTATATATGCCAGGTATATTTGTCAGGTGTATTTGTCAGGTATATTTGGCAGGTATATTATAAGCCAAGTATATTTGTCAGGTTTACTTGTCAGGAAAGAGTATAACACAGCAAACATATTCTTCTTTCTACCAGACGATTTTCTTGAGCTTCAGAAATTCCAATCATACTTTAAAGGTTATATTAAATCTGTTTCTAACCCCTCCAGTTCCAAGAGTCTTTTGTAAGCTGAATAAAACCGTTCGGAGAGATATTATATTAATATACTTCTCAGTGTTCAATGTTCATGGGGAGTGTTCTGATTCTTTTGGTGTGGATGGATGGATGGATGGATGGATGGATGGATTGATGCATTGATGGATGAACTGACTGACAGACTGACGGACAGATGGATGGATGGACGGATGGAGAGTAGAGACTCACAGACAGTTTAGACAGTGATATGTAGACAGACAAATTACTTAACAGCTTCTCGGTGCTTGGTAATGAATAATATCACACACACACACACACACACACACACACACACACACACACACACACATTCACACACAGTTCCCACAGACTCACACGCGACACACCCTCTCTCTCCCTAATTAGTCTTCCCCCAAAAGCTCTCACCTTGAAGTCGATCTAGATAAGCCAGCCTTTGAGAGGGACACGAAGGACGATATTCCTGTAAGGTTGGGAAGCTTACTCACCACCTCCTTACTGATTTATTTCTGATTCTGCTCCGTTACTATATTCTTGTGTGTTATGCCTTACCGATTTATTTCTGATTCTGCTCCGTTACTATATTCTTGTGTGTTTTTCATGCCAGACAGATTTATTTCTGATTCTGCTCCGTTACTCTATTCTTGTGTGTTATTCATGCAGTCTATGTCGAGACTGAGAAGACCTAAGAAGCAACCCAGGGGATGTTAATGAGTAGTTCGGAAAATAAATCGCTCAGGAAACGGCGTTAGGGAGCCTGCTTACCTGACGGGAATACGGAAGGAAGTCTGGACACAGGAGGTGACAAAAAAGTTCGCCTATACCCTTTTCACTTTAACTGGGTGTAGTAACGCTGCCACTTCTCCGTCATGAATGATGAGCTGTAGGATGGAGAGATGGTACTATCAGGCCAAGTTAGGGTGAAAGGAGTTTAGGACTGATTTATTTTACTACTGTAGACTAAAACTGACATCTCTCCACCTTGAATGCTAGTCCGTAACAATAGCTTTACCACTAGAATCAATGCTAGTCACGAAGAAGTGCTATGGAATGGATGTTGAGCCGTGGTATTGGTTCCGCCACTGAGCTACGTGAAGTGAGCTACAAAAGGACGAAAACTTGGGCCAAGTTAATGTGAAAGGACCGTAAATTTGAGTGATTAATACTGTCCTTAATTTGGTATGATCCCATTAGGTCTTCAGGGTTCTAAGACAGTGTAAAGGAACTATTGACTGGTGATATTATCTGTTATTCTCTCTCTCTCTCTCTCTCTCTCTCTCTCTCAAAACTAAATCATAATTCCCAAAACACTGTAAAATAACCCATGCATTTGTCCCTACTCATCAACGACTCCTGTTCCCACGATACCCCACCTTCCTCCCTCACACAGCCTCTCATCTATCTCGTTCTCGGTCTCCCTCTCCCTCTCCTCTCAACCTCCTCACTCTTAACACTCTTTAATAGGTAGTTTGTTTGCACACGACAGGACTGGGCAAATACTATAGCTTTAAGCCTAAGGGTGCTTGTTAAGGAAGCTCCCTAACACCTCTTCCTTTGCGTTTAGTTTTGGATATGGCTGGTTAATATCCTTCTGTATGTTACATACCCAGAGTATGGCAATATTGGAAGGATTTATGTAGCAGAGTAGAGTAAGGTAAAACAAAATAAATCGCTTAGGAAAAGGTGTTAGGGAACTTACTTCCGAGAGCACATGATTAGGTATGAATCAAATCGACCTTGGAGGGATTTATGTAACAGTGGAGGAGAGAGAAGTATAACAAAATAAACAGCTCAGGAAAAGGTGTTAGGGAGCTTCCTCATCCAAATAAATCTTCCAGTCTGACTATACTTGGTCAATGAAAAGGAGTAATGGATCATCGTTAGGTTAAAATAAATCGCTCAAGAAAAGGTTTTTAGGGATGGAAGGGTTGTAATGTAGCTTTATCACTCTGGTTAAGAGAGAGAGAGAGAGAGAGAGAGAGAGAGAGAGAGAGAGAGAGAGAGAGAGAGAGAGAGAGAGAGAATTTTCCCAATTTCGAACGAATACATAGCGGAATAATCGAAATAACCTGAAACACGCACTAGTAAGATATGGGGTTTTCACAATATTTCACCAGTTGTAAATTTTTTTCGGACACTCAATCAAAACACTATCTTTAATCTACTGTCTTTAAATTTTGAAACAGTGAACGAATCTTTAAAAAATATATCCATGTTTAATACGAAACTATTTATCATATTAATGACCTCTTATCTGTCACCCACAATCCCATCCACTCATACGCAGATGACTCAAAACTACACAGTTCATTCACACTCAGACATCCATTTACAAAGTCTATCTCTACCTCTCATCTCAGTACATCCATCTCCATAAATCAAGGCCTATCTACGATCAGTGAATGGGAACAAAACAACCTTGTCTCTTTTAATGCTAGTAAAAGTACATATATACAATTTACTAATACACAGATATTACCAGATTCGTACATTACCTTCAGTGCTACTAATATTCCCATCTCCAAAAGTATTGAAATTCTCGGCGTCTCACTTAACAATGCCCTCAGCTGGACCTCTGTCAGATCACTTCCTAAACCACCTCAAAGAAACTTGGATTATTGTACAGAATCCGTAACTTCTTCACTGACGAGCAGTTAGCTATAATTTATAAGAGTCATGTGCGCTCTCAGCTTGAATATTGCTCACCCTTGTGGAATGGATGTGGAGAGGTTGCATTAAAACAACTAGACAAAATTCAGAACAAAGTTGTTGGAATTGTTAACAAACCTGCTATTACAAATAAACTACCTCCCCTGCAAATAAGAAGGAATGTTGCCTCCCTTGCATTATTTTACAGATATTTTTTTGGCAAATGCTCAGACGAAGTTGCGTCCATGGTGCCACCTCTCCATGCCTTCCCTCGTGCTACACGGGCATCTGGTAGCGCTCATGACTGGAATGTCACTCAGCCATATTGCAGAACTTCTGCCTATCAGAATTCTTTCATTCCCCGAACTGCATCTCTCTGGAACTCGCTTCACCAGAGTTGTTTCCCCTCCAAATTTCAGCCCACAGCTGTTCAAGTCTAACTGTTACAGATATTTTATGAACAGAGGACACCAGTAATCTGGTGTATGGATTTTTTTTTTTATTCATTTGTTTTTCCTTCCTCCGTTCTGCTATTAAAAAAAAAATGAGTAAAGATAAGTGTTATGATCGAGTGTCCAGTTGGCAAAACATGCACCTGGTACAGCATTATTGTGAGAGTAGAGACGCGCGCGCACGCACGCACGCACGCACACACACGCGCGCACACACACACACACACACACACACACACGCGCGCGCACACACACACACACACACACACACACACACACACACACACACACACACACACACACATTATCCAGGGTCTTAGGGCTAACTGAAAAAAAAAATATTAAATCAATATTGCACGCAATTAAATAGATAAATAAATAAATAACGCCACATTTCTTGTCCTTTGTTTTTCTTTATCAATATTTACGCCGCGTTCGATGGCTCGCTGTGGCCTTGACTTTGGATTCCATTCTTTACCTATTTCAGTCTCAGGACGTCAATCTGTGTCTGTCTATTTGTCTATCAATCAATCAATCAATCAATCAGTCAATCAATCTAGATAATTAATAAAATAAATTCACTGGATTTGTCCCGAGAGTTGAAAATTTTACACGTATCTAAGCCAAATCGGTAGAGAGGCGGCCTGCAGTCCTGATGGAACCAGGTTCGAATCCAAGCTGGGGCAGGGAACAGTTTAAGGATTTGAATTTCATAAAAGACAGACTTTCCTGATCTACCGGAGGACCCGCTGACATGTCGTAAAAATACTACCGCTAATACCAATACAGCAGTCCTGTATAAGACAGCCCTAGCATGTATTCAGTATGGACGGTGCGTGTTGGCGCCGAAGTGGTGACATGTGGAGGTGTAGGAGGACTACTGGGCCTTGGGATAGGCTATTGCCCCCGAGATATAGGCCCTGAAGCCTTTGCCCATAGTCGGACACATAAAAAAAAAAAACTGATAAATTTGTAAGTCCCCGTTTTTAACTTAATCTTTGCAAATGACTATATAGAATAATTTCGGGGTAGTCTCATCGTTAAACACTTATCGTAACCCTTATAACAAAAAATAACTTAAAATACGTCGTTGATAATGAATCTATCCATCTGTCTATCTATCTATTGCCAGATGCCTTAATCCCATACGGGGTGGCTACAAACAAATCGCCTCCAAGTCGCCCTGTCCACCGCCATTTCACTGCCCTGCTCCCAGCTCACACCCCCCTCTCTCACATACCTCTCCACTCGATCCCTACATCTCATCCTTGGCCTCCCCCTCCCCCTCTCCCCCTCCACCTCACCCACATACTCTCCTCGTCAGTCTCTCACTCTCCATCCTTTCCACATGGCCAAACCACCTCATTGTGTTTCTCCTAACACTTCCTATCACATCCACATCCACACCACAACGCTCCTTCACATCCTCATTTGTCAGTCTGTCTCTCCATGTGACTCCACAGGCTCCTCTCTAGTAACTCATTTCCACTGCTCTCACTCTTGACTTGTGTCCTTCCAACAAGGTCCAAGCTTCACTTCCATACGTTAGAGTTGGTATCAAAATATTGTCATGTAGTTGTTGTACCCTTTCAAGCACTTCACCTTCCAAACTTCCATCCTTACTCATCACACAGCCCAAATACTTAAACGTACTCACATTTTCCATTTCCTCCTCTGCAACCTCGCTGTACATTCACAGACTCCACTTCTCTAGAAGACCATAACTTTACTCTTCCCTACATTCACCTTTACTGTAGATTCCGTTTCTTACACACTCTCCCAAACTCATCCACCAAACCTTGCAGCTCCCCTTCGTCTTTATTTAACAACACAGTATCATCTGCAAACAACAGTACAGGGAGTTTCCAAACACTGCCCTCTCTCATTAGGGCCACTCCAACATCCACTGTCCTACCTTGTATCTCTTTTATAACCCCATCCATACACAGACTGAACAACCATGGAGACATGACACATCCCTGTTTCAACCCAACCTTCAAAGAAAAAACTTCACTCAGTTCACCATCCCCACACACTGCAGCCTTAGCACCATCATACATACTCTTCACAGCATTCAACAACTTCCCATCTACTCCATATATTCTTAATACTTTCCACAATCCTTGTCTATCCACCCTGTCATGTGCTTTCTGCAAATCCATGAAGGCCGCATACAACTTCTTTCCCTTCTCTAGAAACTTTCCACTACGGATCTAAGAACGAATATCTGATCTACACAACCTCTTCCCTTCCTAAAACCTCCCTGTTCGTCTCCAACTAATTCCTCTGTTACTTCCTTAACTCTGTCAATAAGTATCCTACCATATACTTTTCCTATTACACTAAGAAGACAAATGCCCCTATGATTACCACACACATCTTTTTTCCCATTTCCTTTGTACAAAGGAATAATTATACCTGGCCAACCTGCACATCTTCCACATCCACTCTACTACTATCTCTCCCCCATGCTTCAGCATTTCACCACACACTCCATGAATTCTTGGGGCTTTCCCCATTTTGACTTTCTTCATTGCTTCCACAACTTCCATCCTACTGATTTCTTCCTGTCTTCTCTCTTCCCTCCCTCTCCCAGCCATTCCCCAGCCACTTATACTCGCATTACATTCATTCTCTTTGTTCAACAATTCATTAAAGTGTTTTTCTTCATCTGCTCACTTTTTCTCCCTTCTCCACTAGTAATCTACCATTTTTATCTTTCACTCCCCGACTAACTTCACTGCCACGCTGTCTAACTTTCTTTACCTCTTTCCAGAACATTTTCTTACATTCCCTCTACTTTACGCTCAAATTCCTTCCAAATTCCTCATCCACTCTCTTCTTACTCTCTCTTACTAATCTTTTCACCTCTCTCTTCCTCTCTACATATAACTCTTCCATCTCTCAACTTCTTCCACACCCATATTTCTCATCCATTCTCTATAGGCTTTTTTCTTTTGTGCCACAGCCTGTCTCACCTCTTCATTCCACCATGCTGTTCCTTGCACCCCCTTTCGTCTTCTCTTCACCCCACACATCACCTCACATGCTGCACATATTTTTTCTGTAAATATCTTGCACACACCTTCCACATCCTCCATCTGCTCCAATCTATATTTACACAATCACTCCTCCACTTCTCTCTTATATTCTGCCTTTTTCTCATCCTCTTGTAACCTTTCCACTCTCCTTGCATCTACTCCTTCCCCTCGTCCTTCCCTTCTTCTATTTCTCCATCTTTACTTGGACCTTGATTCTGACCACCATTTGGTGGTGGTCAGAAAGTCCACTCCCCCATCCTCTATATACCTTTGCATCCATTACACACCTCCGCATCCTTTCATACACACACACATAATCAATCGTTGCCTTTCTTTCATTCAATTCACCACCCATCCTTCTCATCACTCGCCATGTACACCTGTGGATCATTTCGTGTCTGAAGAGGGTATTGGCTATCACCAACCCCCTCTCAGCAAAAATGGAAACTAAAGCACTGCCATTCTCATCTATCTCAGCAGCACACCCCACTCACCAACTACTCCATCCACCTTCACATTCCCTACTTTACCATTCATATCACCAATCAAAAACACTCTCTCGTTCCTTTCAAACTTTTCCATGCACGCTTCCACATTTGTCCAGAACTCTTCTCTCACTCTGCTTGCAAGATCTTGTGTTTGCGCATACATGCACGGAATCGCCCACAAATGTAGTCCAACTTTCAATCTTACCCACACAATGCTTGAGCCAACTGATCCATACTCTCTTATATTCTCCTTCCATCTGTTACTCACAACAATGCACACTCCTTCTTTTGCCCTCTCATTCTCACCTACTGCCACGCATATACCCCATCCATACTCCCATTCTCTCACATTCTCGCCTCTCCATTTTTCTCCATATTTCTTCATACTGCTTCATATTACGTTCATACTGCTTCATACTAATTTCACTCTAGGCTACTAAAATCCACCTTGAGCTTTCCTTTCATACTTCTTTACAGTGCTTCACATTACGTTCATACTGCTTCATACTAATTTAACAATGCAGCACGCTACTTCATATTACATCACCTGTCCTCACTCTAAGTCCTTCTTCACACTAACTTCCATCCGTGCCAATAGTACATGCGAAGAAGATGACCGAGAGCTATGAAACTATGAAGATTGTGCTTTCTGCTATCGAGTATGAGAAGCATCAGTGGAAAATATGCGGGGACCTCAGAGTGATCAGTCTACTTCTGGGCCTTCAGAATAGTTACACAAAGCACATGTGCTTTCTCTACCTGTGGAACATTAGAGCTAATGCCGAGCACTATGTAAGAAAAGAATGGCCGGCAAGACCAAAAGATGCACCCGGAAGGTTCCACTGTCTTCACAAACCCCTTGTGGATCCAGAAAACATATTCTTGCCTCCACTGCATCTCAAGCTGGGCTTGGCGAAAAATTTCGTAAAAGCCATGGATCAAATGGGTACTGGGTTTCAACACTTGTCTATGAATCTCGGTGGCGTGGTATCCAATGCCTGCTTGAAAGCAGGGGTCTTGAATGGTCCTCGGACCCACATGCTGGTTAATGATGGTGACTTGATCAAGGCATTAAACCCGCTGGAGAGGGACGCATAGGAATCATTCGTGAATGTCTCAGAGAACTACCTTGGAAACCATCGTGTAGACAACTACGAAGAAATTGTGGCAGGCATGTTACGGAGTTATCGAGCTCTGGGGTCATGAATGTCCTTGAAGATTCATTTCTTTCACTCCCACCTCGATTTCTTCCCAGATAACCTTGGAAACATCAGTGATGAGCACGGTGAAAGGTTTCACCAAAACATTGCTATAATGGAGAGCAGGTATTAAGGCCGATTCAGTCCCAACATGATGGGTGACTACTGCTGGATGCTACAACGTGAAGAGAGTCAGCTGAACAAGCAGAAAAGTAAAGTGCTGAAGTATTTTTAAAACTTCATTGCTTGCTAATAGAATGTACATTGGATTTCCATATATTTGTACCATAAATCATCACAATATTATCTGTGTGTGCCTCAAAATATGTTACAAGGTTGAGACGAGTTATGCCACAATGAATATGTTTTCAGTCTGATATTCAAGAAACCTGGTCCGATAACACAAAATGAATATCAGATTTGAAATCAGTGCTGTCAAATTAGTCAGGGACACATACTCACGTAAGAGAACCATTTTGGCTGTTGACCAGTGGAACAGAAGGGGAGGAGGGAAGGGTGAGAGAGGGGGAAGGAAGGGAGGGGGAGGGGAGAGGGGAAGAAGAGGGATAGAAATTAGAGAGAAACGGAGGGGGAGAGAGAAGTAAAATGACGGGAAAGGAGAGAGAGGGGAAAAAGATATCAATAAGAGGGGAGGGAATTGGAAAGGGGGAAGGGGGAGGAGGTAAGGAGAGAGGGGAAGAGATGATTGAGAAGGAGAGGGATGGAAATGGATGAAGGGAGTTCAATTAGGTAGAATGAGAGGAGAGGGGAAGGGGAAGTGAAAAGCAAAAGAGGGGAAAGTGAGGGAAGTGGGAGGGACGGGAAATGGAGTGGAGAAGGGTGAAGGAAAATGGAGAGGAAGAGGAGGTGGAAGGGAGAAGGAAGGTAGGAGGAGAGAGGTGTGACGAGGTGGCTAAAAACAAGAAATTAGAGAGAGAGAGAGAGAGAGAGAGAGAGAGAGAGAGAGAGAGAGAGAGAGAGAGAGAGAGAGAGACGTCAGTTTACTCCTGCATTAGATAACTACACTCATACAACCAACAATACTAGGATAGGATGGAACAGGCTAAACCAACAGACCGTACCGAAAGACAGAGACCAGTATATCCTGCAGTGGACTTTTTTATGCTGCTGCTGATGATGAATAATTTACCCCAGCTTTTAGCACAAAGAGGCTGTGTTTATTTACTGGGGTCCTTATCCAAGACGCGGCCGGCTTTCTTAAGAAGGGGTATCTGAACTTACAAGACGTTTATATAAAGGAAACTATTTTATCTTGACTTTTACAGGGGAAGTTTCTGTTTGCGAGTCCTGGTTCTTTATTGAGAGAGAGAGAGAGAGAGAGAGAGAGAGAGAGAGAGAGAGAGAGAGAGAGAGAGAGAGAGAAGCGGAATGAGGGGGGAAAGAGGGGAGGGAAAGGGGAGGAGAGGGGAAACAAGTAAAGATATAGGAAAGAGGGGAGAGGAAAGGGGAAGAGGGGAAAAGGATGAAGTAGAAAGCTTGAACAACGATATCGAATAAGGAGAGAGGGGACGAGGTGCAGAGAGAGAGAGAGAGAGAGAGAGAGAGAGAGAGAGAGAGAGAGAGAATATGAGAATGAGATAATGAGAAAAAGAAAATGAGAGGCAAAGAGAAAATAAGAGATAAAAACGAGCAAGGAATAAAAAACAAAGAAAAAATGAGAGAAAAAAGATAGTAGAGAAAATGGGAGATAAAAAAGTGAAAGACTGAGAAGCAGAAAATGAGAGAAACATAAGAGAGAAAATTTGAGAAAGTGGGAAAGGGAGAAAAAGAAGTAGACGTGAGTGTGTGCTATAGGAGTGAGTGAGTGAGTGTGAGCAAGGGGAGTGAGTGAGCGAGAGAGAGGGGAGTGCTTTGAGGTGAGAGAGGGAGAGGAAGAGAGAGGGAGAGAGGGAGAGAGGGAGAGGAAGGGAGGAAAGGAACGAGCGGTGTTTATACTACATAAGAGTGAGGGGAGAGAGAGAAGGAGGGTCTGAAGGGAAGTGAAGTGGGGAGCTATCAGAAGGGAGATAGGAGGAGAGAGAGAGAGAGAGAGAGAGAGAGAGAGAGAGAGAGAGAGCAGGACATGTGAGGGCCTGAACGCCATCTGTTGGTGATAGGGAGCAGTGCTGGGCCTTAGGCAACGGGTCGATTAGCCTACACCCACGGAGATAAGAGTACATTAACATTCTTGTACATGGGGAAAAAACGTACTAAAACACACACACACACACACACACACACACACACACAATCTTTCTAATCGACGTAAATGAACATCAGGGAAAGGGTTGAGTAGTCTATGCTCAGGGTAGGATGCACTAAAATACGCATCCTTCGATAAATAGCCCACTTCTTGAACTGGGTTAAGGACTTTATCATAATTTCCCGCTGTGAAAGACTAAGCTCGTATTCTCGTCGGTTAAGGAAGCTCCCTAACATCTTTTCCTAAGCAATTTATTTTGTTTCTTACACCTTACTCTCCTCTTCTGTGTTACATCCTTCCAATACCACCATACTCTGCTTAAATAATGTACAAAACGATATCGCCAAGCCATATCCAGAAATATATCACTAGGGAAGGGGCATTAGGGTGGGACAGACACAGGGCAAAGACGGTGAAGCAGATGACAGTTGAAGTAGACGGTATGGCGCAGGCCTTTTTTTATTTTTTATTATTTTTTTTTTTTAACTGCCACAGACAGGTGTCAGTTTGTGAGTGTCCACTCACCAACACAGTGGCAGTCGATGGGGCTCGAACCCACCACTCACAGCGTCCTCCAAATGTGGGGCCAGCACTAAACCGACCGATACTACTACTACTACTACTACTACTACTACTACTACTACTACCACAACAACAACAACAATTACTACTACCAATAATAATAATAATAATAATAATAATAATAATAATAATAATACAGACGTGTAGAAGTATTTACCTTTAGAAATATTGTACCAAATTTGGAAAAAAAAATTGATGAAATAAATTGATGAAAACTTCAAGATGTTTAGAAGAAAGGAAGAAAGAAGAAGGAAGAGGAAGAAATCCAGTAGGGTCTTGTGCGGTTAGGATACTCACGAACACCTCTTCCTTAGCGATTTGTTTCTGATTTCGCTCCGTTACTATACTCTTGTGTTGTTCATGCAATCTATGTCAACATTTACAAGAGTTAAGAAGCAAATAAAGGGATAGCAATGAGTAGTTTGGAATAAATCGCTAAGGAAGAGGTGTTAGGAAGTAGAAATCTAAATATTTGGAAGCACAGAAGTGGCTAAGTTGATACAGTTCACTCATTTTAACTTGGACCAATTATCATCCTTTTGCAGATTAATTCACGTAGCTCAATGGTTGAAAAAAGACAATACCGTGGCTGTACATACAGTCTTTGGCACTTCTTCGTGACTGGCATCCAATTCCAATGTTAAATCTCCTGTTACAACTCAGCATTCAAGATGGTGGGATGGTAATTTTAGGCCAAGTTAGAGATAACAGAATATAGTGTGTATCTGCATATAGTTACGGTGTAGTGTATATGTTGAGTATGGAGATAGACAGACAGACATTAAGGTAGATAGATAGATAAGTAGACAGATAGACAGATAGATAGACTGACAGACATTGACAGATAGATAGACAGAGAGAGAGAGAGAGAGAGAGAGAGAGAGAGAGAGAGAGAGAGAGAGAGACACTGATATACACAGACAGACAGATAAACAGACAGTCAGCGAGACAGACGGACAGACAGATAGACAGAGAGAGACACAAATAGATATATAGACAGATAAACAGGTGCATAAATAGATATATTAGATAGATAGATAGATAGACAGACAGACAAATAGATATACTGTATATTGATAAACATACAGACAGACAGATAGGCAGGTAGACAGCTAGCTAGCAAGCTGGCTAGATCAATGGACAGATATATAGATAGATAGACAGAAGTCTTGCATTAATACCTAAAATACACGTGGGTCATCAAGCAAAAAAAAAAAATAATAATAATAATACTTCTAAGTCCAAATCTTCCCCTAAAATATGACTTGCAACCGTTGAGGTTATGTCCAGGTCCCTAATTGTACAGCTGGGTGAATGGGAAAAAACAAAAAAAAGGAAAACAAGCTTTGTCCTAGAGTCTGACTGGCACAAAAATCAAACACAAGGTCCTCAGTGGCAAAGGTCAAAGGGGCCGAGAGGGGTGAGACTGGAGGGTAGGGTGGGGGTGGGGGGCAGGGGGTAGAGGGATAGGGGGGATAAGGGTGAAAAGGTGAGGGGGAGGGAGGTGAAGGGTCTGGTGTGTGGGTTGGGGTTAGGGTAAGGGGGAGGTAAAAGGACGGGAGGGGGTAAGGGTGAATGAAAGGCGGGGATTACACAGGATTACACAGGAAAGCAAACAGCAACAGACCTTATGGTCCTTTCGAAGCTGTTTGTTAGAGAAAACTATGACTACAAGATCTAACTCTACATGCTGAAGGATAAGGATAGTAAAGCAAGAAGGCTCCCCCCACCACCAAACCCTCCAGGAAAAAGTGAGAAAAACCACCATGCAGCATGGAAAAACTGACATGGAAATTTTATAGGAAACACTGGAAAGGAAAAGTCACATTCTATAACACTTTATCTATAAGCTACCCGATAGAGTAACCTGAAAGAGAAAGTAAACAAATATATAGTTACGGCATGACATTATACACCGGTACATTGAGTTAATGGGAAGTCTGTGGACATAACGTGGAAGCTACACACTGCACAGTGTGGATGTTTAGGGGTGGTGCGGCAGCCTTGCCTGGCGCTTTTAATGTAGGCAGCAGTCAATCAGGCCCTAGCTCCGTTTGCTCCACTGACACAAGGAACTCTCCCATGTGGGACAAGTACACAAGTTTCATCCTGAAGCAGTGACCCCTGGTACATTAAAAAAATCCCGATGGTGGTCACTTGACTAACAGGGACCCTCAGTGATCCACAGCCCATCACAGGTCGAAAGTAAGAGTAGTGACCGTTAACTCAGGGTTATCTGTGCAGATCCTAATCTGTGCTTATATTGCTTTCTTTGCATTGGGGAGATTGAAAAATATATAAGACGGGTGTCTTAGATAAAAGGGGACTGCACAGTGCACAGTGTGGATGTGCAATGCACAGAGTGGATGTTTAGGGATGGTGCGGCAACCTTCTCTGGCGCTTTTTAGGTAGGCAGCAGTCAATCAGGCAATAGCTCCGTTCACTCCACTGAGACAAGGAACTCTCCCATGTGGGACAGTACACAAGTTTCATCCTGAAGCAGTGACCCCTGGTACATTAAAAAATCCCGATGGTGGTCACTTGACTAACAGGGACCCTCAGTGATCCACATTCCATCACAGGTCGAAAGTAAAAGTAGTGACCGTTAACTCAGGGTTATCTATGCAGATCCTAATCTGTGCTTACTGTATATTACCTCATTTGCTTTGGGTAAATCGAAAAACGTATAATGACGTGACGTGACGCTATGTTAATTTTACGAGGTGTCCTGTAGACACGAGGGGACTGCACAGTGTGGATGTTAAGGGGTGGTGCGGCAGCCTTGCCTGGCGCTTTTAAGGTAGGCAGCAGTCAATCAGGCCCTAGCTCCATTCACTCCACTGAGACAGGGAACTCTCCCATATGGGACAAGTACACAAGTTTCATCCTGAAGCAGTGACCCCTGGTACATTAAAAAAAATCCCGATGGTGGTCACTTGACTAACATGGACCCTCAGTGATCCACAGCCCATCACAGGTCGAAATTATGAGTAGTGACCGTTAACTCAGGGTTATCTGTGCAGATCCTAATCTGTGCTTATATTGCTTTGTTTGCACTGAATAAATTGAAAATGTATAATATCGTGATGCAACACTATGAACGGGTACATTGTTTACGGGGTGTCTTGTAGACAAAAGGGGCATGAACTTACATGTACCGTAGCTATAAAAGCAAGTTATTCGGACAGAAAAAGAGTCAGCTGAGGATTCTCGTGCAAATACTTGTCTAATTTGTTTTTGAATGTCTCAATTGAGATACTGTTCACGGTATCTGAGGGTAATCTGTTCCAGATATTTACAACTCTGTTAAAGAAGAAGTATTTTGCTTCGTGGGATTGGAATCGCTTTCCCATGATTTTGCAGCCATTATTTCTGGTTTGACTCGACCGGTCTATATCAAAATATTTATTCATGTCTAAGTTGTCATATCCCTTCATGATTTTGAAAACTTCAATAAGGTCCCCTCTTAACCTGCACTTTGTTAGGCTAAATAATTTAAGTTCTTCAAGGCGTTCCTCATATGGTTTGTTTCTAAGTCGTGGTATCATTTTTGTGATTCTTCGCTGAATTTTCTCTAATTTTTCAATGTCCTTTCTGTAGTACGGAGACCAGAATTGCACACAATACTCAAGATGGGGGCGCACTAGCGAGTTGTACAAGGCAAGTATGACTTTTTCCGATTTAAACTCGAAAGTTCTTCCAATAAAACCCACTAGGTTGTTTGCAGCTTTAACCACATCGGTACACTGCTTGCTTGGTTTTAGGTCATTTGATATTATCACACCAAGATCCTTTTCACTGTCTGTACTTGATAACTGAATATTGTTCATTTTGTAATTTGCATGGACATTGCTACTTCCAATATGAAGTACTTTACATTTTCCTGTGTTGAATTTCATTTGCCATTTTTCTGCCCAGCTTGCTAAAGTATTAAGGTCATTTTGTAACTGCTGCCACCGTAACTTTGAAGTGACTTTACTGGTTATTTTAGTATCATCTGCAAATTTGGATACTTTACAATTTAGACCCTCATCAATGTCATTTATATAGATAATAAAAAGTATTGGTCCAAGTACTGAGCCTTGGGGAACGCCGCTGATCACATTATGCCATTTGGATTCCTTTCCGTTTATCACAACTCGCTGTTTTCGGTCTGAAAGCCAGTCTTGTAAACATTTTTGCGTCTTTCCTTTTATTCCATGTGCTTCTATTTTTCTCATGAGACGCTTGTGAGGGACAGTGTCAAATGCTTTCTGAAAGTCGAGGTAAATTATATCTACTGCTCTTGAGTCACCGTATGATTTGTAAACATCATGGAAGAAGTCCAGTAAGTTAGTTAAGCATGAACGACGATGTCTGAATCCATGCTGCGAGTCTTTAATTATATTATTTTCTTCTAGATAATTAACTATTTTATCTCTTATGATTTTTTCCATTAACTTGCACACTACTGATGTTAAGCTGATTGGTCTGTAATTTCCTGGGTGCAACTCATTTCCTTTTTTGAAAATTGGTGTTACATTTGCCAGTTTCCATTCACGTGGAACTTTGCCAGTACTTAATGATTTATTGAATAAGACAGAGAGTGGCAGCAGTAACTCATGTTTTGCTTCTTTGAGAATTCTCGGTGATATTTTATCGGGGCCAGGGGTTTTGTTTATGATTGTACTATTTATGGCTGAAAGGATATCGTTATTATGGATAGGATAGTTACTAAGGACTGTGCTATTTGCTTGGTTTGTGGGTAACAGTAGGTTTCTGGTGGTGTTTTCTACTGTAAAAACAGACGCAAAGTAATCGTTAAGAAAGTTTGCCATTTCGACCTCATTTTCAGTGTGTTTGCCATTGTTTGTTTCTAGAGGACCTATTGATGTAGTCATAACCTTTTTCTTTCTAATGTAACTGTAAAATTCTTTAGGATTTGATTTGCACGTATTAGCAATGTGGATCTCCAGTGCTCTTTTGCTTTGTTTAATAAGTCTTTTCGATATGCGGCGTAGATTATCGTACTGTAATTTATCATCATTATTTTGTGTAGCTTTATATTTATGGTATGCCTGTTTTTTGGCTATTAAGTTACTTTTTATTTCACTGGACCACCACTTTGGTTTACTATTTCCAGCTGGACGTCTGTTACACAGTGGCACACATGACTTTACCACTTCATTAAATTTTTTGGTGAATATTTCCCATGCTTGGTTTATGTCATTGGTTTCAGACATTTGATTCCAATCTGCAGTTGCAAGTAGTGCTCTGAGCCTGCTGAAATTAGCTCTACGATAATCTGGGACCTTTTCTTTGCTCTCCGTTTCTTTTACTTTTTCAGTAGTAATATTAAACTGTATAGTTCGATGATCACTGGAACTAAACTCAGGTCCTATTTCAACGTTGTTGACTAGGTTATCATTTGTAGTCAAGATGATGTCTAGGATATTGTTTCCTCTCGTTGGGTATTCTACGTGTTGGGAAAGGGCGCTTTCTTGAAGATTCATATAAAGCTCTTGTCCTCAGTGTGCCATCAGTGGTTCACCCCACTTTGTCACCGGTAGATTAAAGTCTCCAAAAATTACGCTATCCTCTTGACAACAAATTTCCGCAATTTGATCATAAAGTTTTTCATCTGTCTCAGTTGACTGTGCTGGAGGACGATAGATGAGACATATATTTATTTTGTGTGAATTAATACTTAGCTGAACATAACTGGCATCTATGTTGGTAATACTGGGTTTGGATAGCACAAGGGGATGGAGACTAGTTTTCACATATAGTAAAACACCGCCACCAGCTCGATGTGGTCGCTCACAGCTGAAAATATTGTACCCTGTTAATGAGTATTTCGCTAGAAAGTCACGGTCAGATGTGTTAATCCAGGACTCTGTGATGCCAATGATGTCATAATTTTCTAGGTAAATTAGAGATTCTAAATCCTCAAACTTGTTACGTATAGACTACGTGTGTTAACATAGCAGACTCTAATTCCGTTCCAAACAGTTGGTGATCTGACTTTGTGGGTATTTACGTTAAGGTTACTGTTCCTGGACGTGCCGCGTTTTTTGATCTGAAGAGGGCGACTTTATCATGTACAAGTCTACCTAGCCGTGCCGCTCCTACTGAGTTCAAATGGAGACCATCTTTCTGGAATAGAGTATGTTGCTCATAAAACTGGTCCCACAGATTGACAAAGTCGACTCCCTCTTGCGTGCAGAGAGATTTGAGCCGGTTATATGTGCTGAAGGCCTTGTCATAGAAACTATTTTCTGCCTTGATCCTTGGGAGTATACCAGATATTATCACACTGGTGGACTTAGTTTTGAATCGTTTGATCGTTTCATGATACTTTGCTAGCAATTCCTCTGATCTATTGCGCTTCAGATCATTTGTACCAACATGAATAACGTATAGAGTTTGATCATTTGCGTCTTTTGTGACCTCATCGCAGGCTTCTGTGATATCACATAGTCCACCTCCTGGAAAACAGCACCCCTTTCTGCTGATGGGGGCGCATCCACAAAATTCCTCCAGCTGACTGCGTACAATAGAGTCCCCAATAAGCCTTGTTTCTTCTGTCTCATTAACCGCTTCGGCAAGGATCTGGTAGCGATTATACGTAGTTATGGGAAGATGCTTCCTCGTATCTTTTCCGGGTTTTGTGCCATTTCTTACCATAGTAAAGGGGACTTCACTTTGCGAGGAACGTACTGAATCGCTGGGTGGGGAAGATACTGATACACTATTATTTGTAACTGCCTGATGTGCGGGGGCTTGTATGAGCTCAGTTTGTAAGCTTCTTCCTTCTTGAGTGCTGTTGCTGACTCCTACATTTGCCACTACAAACTCTTTCAGTGTCTCAAACTCTGCCTTGAGTTCCCTGTAATTTCTCTGCGATTCAGCTAAACCATTTTCTAGATCTCTTCTCAAGATGCATAGTTTGCCCACAGGCGTCGAAAAGTAATTCGAAAAATACTGAGCCGCAAAGCGACCAGTACATTCCTGGCAGACCTTCAGGTTAAATGGCATTTTGCAGCAATATTTCCACAATCCCACACAAATAAAAAATAATATACAATTGGTTAATGGATGTTGTTACAAATGGTCAATTTACTCTATATATGAAATATTGAATTTCTAGGGAGATTCACTTACTTTTTATATATTATCTTCCTTTACCAGTATAAAAAGAATAGAAAATCTACCTGTTATGGCACAATCCAACCTACATGAATTCTTTTACCAGTGTAAAAAGAACAGAAAATCTGCTTGCTATGGTACAACCTACCTTACCATGAACTGTGTAAAATGAAAAGAGAATCTACTTGCTATGGTATGATCTAGCTTACCATGAATTGTGGGGAGAAGGACAGGCGGGAGGAGGGAGGAGGGAAGAAGAGATGGGCAGCGTATGATGGAGGAAAGGGTGAAATAGAGGATAGAAAAAGGTAAAGGAGAAAGGAAGGGGAGGAAATGGGGATGGAGGAAAGAGTAAAAGGGTGGAAAGGTTAAAGTGGAGGTAAGAAAGATACATGGGAAAAAGGAAGGGGAGTAAAAGAAGATGGAGGGAAGAGTGAGGGAGAGAAGAGACAGAGAGAGAAGGTGGGGAGGGGTGGAGGGTGATATAGATTAAGGGTGAATGATGCGTGAGAGGGAAGGGAGGGGTGAGGGGGGAAGGAAGGGTGAGTGATGGGGGAAGGGGGGAGAAGACACGAAGATCAACACCACAACACATTAGTCTTACCTTACATAATAGGTAAAGTTTTTGTTTAGATTCGAGTTTCTCCATAACACACACACACACACACACACACACACACACACACCTCTTCCTACTAGCAACGCTAACAAAATATATATATATATATATATATATATATATATATATATATATATATATATATTTTAAGTAAAGGGGTAAAATATAATGAAATAAACAGCGACTTAGTTACCGAACTATATCAGTTGGCAAACATCTCTCGAAAACAATAATAACAATAACCTGAAAATGGAAACTGCAAATAGCAATTTCAATAACTCACCACATGACAAGGTCATCCAATTCCTTCCTCAGTTCGACTGCAGGGGCCGATTGATTGTCCCAACATCTTAGCAATCACTGGACCTGGTGATTTCAACAACCTTCATATAGTGAGCACTTCAAAGTGAAGAGTAGAGACCCCTTAGAAAAGTGTCAAACATGTTGAGAGAAGATGAAAGCAACAAATTCCTCACAGAGCAAAAATGGCAGAGCAGAAACTACTTTCCAACGATCCCTGGGCAATCTCAGAAACTACTGGCCCAAATGGACCCATACTGTTTTCAGACCTGCTCCCCCACCTTGGCTATATTCCAAAGAAAATTTCAAGCCTGTACCTTTAGCGGTTTCTGAGAATCCGTGAAGAGGCTATTTTTATAGGTTTTTGTATGTAACTAGAAATCCACTACTGGAAACTGGATGATACTGGGTAATATGAAGCCGCCAGCTGGGGGAATCGAATGGTTAAGTATGATGGACGTAGCTCTGAAACTGAGCGAATACGAGCAATTTACTTCTTCATAAGAAAGAGTAATAATGATAAAAACTAAAAAACGGAAATTGCCATTAGCAATTTTAATAACTCACCACATAAAAAGGTCATCCGTCTTGTGGATGTGACAGTACATAAAAAATAAGCAATTTTTGAACTTTGACCTTGGCTGTGACCTTCAGTTTCAGGTCAAGGCCATTCATATTTAGTAGCCATGACTGACGTATGAAGTTCGATAAAGGTACCAAAGTTGGTGACTGTAGCTATATTCTATTTTTTTTTTTTATTGTGCAACTGAACTTTGACCTTGGCTGTGATCTTGAGTTTTGGGTTAAGGGCATTCATACTTGGTAGCCAGCAATTCACCACATGATAAGGTCAACCAATTTCTTCCTCAGTTCGGCAGGGCAGATTTATTCCTCAATGCCTATCAGTGGACCAGGTAATTGCAACGGGCTTCATACAGTGTTCCATTAAAAATTAGCACATTTTGAGCTTTGACCTTGGTTGTGACCTTGAGTTTTGGGTCAAGGTCATTCATAATTGGTAGCCATGCATAGCTTGTAAAGTTCTATAAATATACCAAGTTTGGTGATTGTAGCTCAGTTCTATCTTGCTTTTTTTTTTAAATTGTGCATTCAGTGACCCCTAGCTACTTTCCATTGAACCCTGGGCGATCTCAGAAACTACTGGCCCAAATCGGCCCAGAGTCATTTCAGACCTGCTCCCGATTCTTGGATATGTCCCACAAAAATTTCGAGTCTTTACCTTTAATGGTTTCTGAGAATCCGTAAATAGACTATTTTTATAGGTTTTTGGATGTAACTGGAAAACCAGTACTGGGAACTGGATGATACAGGGTCATATCAAGCCGCCAGCTGGGGGACTCAGATGGCCTAGCATGATGGCCGTAGCTTTGAAATTCAGTGAATACAAGCAATTTACTTCTCCGTAAGAAATAATTATAATAATAATAATAATAATAATGATAAAAATGTTGGAAGGAGGTGGAATGAAACTGGCGAAACTAGTCGGGAATAAAACTCACCTCTATTTCATCCGTGTTTCCTTCCACCTCCTTCCCACACTTGTCATAATATCTCTACAGTAAAAATAACAATAACAATAGTAATAATAATAATAATAATAATTATAGTTGTAATAATAATAATAATAGTAATAATAATAGTAATAATAATAATAATGATAATAAATGATAATAATAAGCATATCAATAATAATCTATATCATAATGATCAGATTTCTGTATGTTTGTTTGTTTGTTACCGTAACAGCAAAAACCGGTGCATGTAGCACAATTTTTGTTAGAGGAAAGTACTGTTAAAATGATATAACTTGAAGAATAAAACAATTTCCAGTCCAGTCGGGCAACTGGTTCCCGAGTTAGGACTCATTTCTGTCTGAAGATTGGAAGTGACATCGAGCGAAGGCCGCCGAAGGCTGCCTTTAACCCGTGCCGCTCTGGAAAAAAAAAAAAATGATACCCCTCTACACCGGCCGATTTTGGATTTTTTTTTTCTGGCTAAGTGGGCTTAATACATCAGTATAAGATCCCTGGCACTAATAAAAGTAATCACTAAAGCCAGATGGTTGGTTGAATCGAGTCAGGCTGGTGCCACTCTACCTCTGAAATCTGAGAGCTGTTCACAAGCTCACAGCTTGTGAACCGAGTTTGGATTTTTTTTTTCTGGCTAAATGAGCTTAATACATCAATATGTAATAACTCACCACTGGTGTGGTGAGTTATAAAATAAAAAGCCAAAACCCTACTGTCTTCTAAGGTACCACTATTTTCCGTTTGACCGTCTGTGCCTTGTCTCAGGAATTATCATGATCATCATAAGCAGCCAAAGAGGGTCCATTACGAGACAGAAACCTTTCTTAACATTTTTCCACTCTGACCTATTGGCTGTTAGCAAGTTCCATCCAGTCCTAGCAGACCTCAAAATGTTACCACTTCATCTTATTCTTTGTCTGCCTCTTCCTCTCACTCCATCTCTCCTTCTTATTCTCTATCAGCTTCATTCTCTCACTCCATTTCTCACTTATTCTCTGTCTGCCTCTTCCTCTCACTCCATCTCTGGGCAGCCACTCAGTTACCCTGGTTGTCCATCTGTTGTGTTCTAATGATACTGCCTGCCATTACATATCCCGTATCACCGTTTGTGTCTTGATTTATCCTACCCCTTCCTCACTCTCGAACTGCCTTGCTGTTTTATTGATCCGCGAGGCTGAATGAAGTGGAGAGGGAGGAAAGAAGTGAAGTGGAAGGGAAAGATGTGAAGTGGAGGAGGAAGAAGTGAAGTGGAGGGGGAAGAAGTGAAGTGGAGGGGGAAGATGTGAAATGGAGGAGGAAGAAGTGAAGTGGAGGAAGAAGATGTGAAATGGAGGAGGAAGAAGTGAAGTGGAGGGGGAAGGAGTGATGTGGAGGGGGAAGAAGTGAAGTGGAGGGTGAAGAAGTGAAGTGGAGGGGGAAGAAGTGAAGTGGAGGGGGAAGATGTGAAGTGGAGGGGGAAGATGTGAAGTGGAGGGAGAAGAAGTGAAGTGGAGGGGGAAGAAGTGAAGTGGAGGGGGAAGAAGTGAAGTGGAGGGGGAAGATGTGAAAGGGGGAAGAAATGAAGTGGAGGGGGAAGATGTGAAGTGGAGGGGGAAGATGTGAAGTGGAGGGGGAAGATGTGAAGTGGAGGGGGAAGATGTGAAGTGGAGGGGGAAGAAGTGAAGTGGAGGGGGAAGATGTGAAGTGGAGGGGGAAGATGTGAAGTGGAGGGGGAAGATGTGAAGTGGGACTGGGGGAGAGTGAAGAGGATGGAGAAGAAAAGACAGTCGGTTCTTCCCTGATACCCCCTCCTTACACCCCCTCCCCCCATTATACCTCCTCCCTATCCCCCCTTACCCCCTCCCTCGACACCTGTCACGGGGTTTTTAAAATATCACGGTGTTTTTAAAATAAATGCTTAAATATTATTTAATTGATATTAATATTCAATAATATTAAAGAGCAGGGACAATGATTGTCTTGCTACATCAAGCAATGATTACTTTACGCTGGCCTGCTTCGCACGATTCTCTCAGAACGAGAATTTATGAACTTTCTCAACAGTACACAGCAGAGACTAATTACTCACAAATGCTGAATTAGTACTGTTAGCCTCTGGAGAAAGTTACTTCACCCCTGACAATAAATAACTAATACTAATAATAATATCAGGTCCTTGCTGATGCTTAACTCCTATCTGGCACAACGGATTTTAAGTTAATACAACAAGACTGGTCTAAGTACCAGTTATGAATAATAAAACGACTATGCAAGCTAGGAGCTATGTGGGAAATAAGCTTAATTATGGAGAAATGAAACAAGAGTTTACTTTACATTAAGCTCAAGAAAAAGAACTGTTAAATTTATTGATTACAAAAATAAATTTAACGTTACATTTCAAATCAAATCAATGAGACCGCACTCACTCACTCACACAGAAGCTAAATCCTTACGCCTAGAAAAAAAACACCTTAATTAAACTCTTAAGACTAGGGAAATACAAGAAGGAAATACTATAGTCGATGAATGCTTTGTATCACCAAGGTGGGAGTACTGTAGACTGTGATCTTGTGGAGCTTGGGTGCTAGCTGACCTCTCCTCTCACACTTCTGGAGCACAGGACCTCTCTCCGTCAAAGCAACAGCCAACAACTAGACTGAGTAAGTCGTGGGAACAAAAGGTGAGCAGTAGGCCGCATTTATCTAACGGTCAAGTGAGCGAAACGCGCCCAAAACAAATCGCTCGGCGGAAGCACTAATGTCTCATGCAAAGACGATAACGTATGACACTGAAAAATTGATTTGACAAAGCTTCCGTCCAAATGAGCGGTTAACTGAACGATAAACAGTGAGTTTTCCACTAATAGTTCGTGGCTTCTCACAAAAGGGTAATGTCGCGAATTTGATTCGTGACATTACGCCCCTACAAAATTAAATTTTTTCCTTATGGGAAAAAATTTGTGGATATATATATATATATGTACACATCCTAAGTCATTCACACAAGATTCACACTGTGGTGTGTGTGCTATCCTGCTACAGGAGAAAGTCGCAGTCGCCAGTGAGCGAAAAAACCTCGTATTTACGTTAACAGAAGCAAGCTTGAGGGAAAAACTCCGTGACGACGGTGAAAATCCTGTACTCAGGTCAAACTGAGCGAAAAGTCGCTACATTTACACTGACAACTAATTGTTGTGTAGTGTGATGTATGTAATACACGGTGTAGGTGTGACAGTTGTAGTGTGACTGTACCTATGTGTAAAATGACACAATAATAATAATAATATGATGACGACGAAGGCAGAGGAGAAGAGGCGGCAGCGTGCGGCAGACGATCAGCTGGGCCGCACAGCAAAACTGCTACACCCATTGCTGTACCTGCAAAACCAATTAAGGTGGAGCATCAAAAGTGTCAGTGAGACAAAATTCTTATTAAGTTACAATTACTCTCTCTCTGCCTAGCAATCAGTACATGCTACGAAAAATACGCTCTGGCCGAAAAATACAAGTGACAGCCTAAGCTTCGTACATTCGAGGTTGCCATTAATTATAGCACACGATTAGTGTCGGCAAGTTGAGAATCCTTGTGCAAACTCGGGTCTTCCATAGCCTCAAACTGCACACGGGTCCTCAACCTGTGCCTTAACCTACAGTACTTATATTAGTATCGGAGAGCTGAGAATCCTTGTGCAAACTCGGGTCTTCCATCGCCTCAAGTCGCCTTTGCGGAGTTCTCTCTTCCCCCTTAACCTACAGTACTTATATTAGTATCGGGGAGCTGAGAATCCTTGTGCAAACTCGGGTCTTCCATAGCCTCAAGTCGCCTTTGCGGAGTTCTCACTTCCCCCTTAACCTACAGTGCTTATATTAGTATCGGGGAGCTGAGAATCCTTGTGCAAACTCGGGTCTTCCATAGCCTCGAGTCGCCTCTGCGGAGTTCTCTCTCCCCCTTAACCTACAGTACTAATATTAGTATCGGAGAGCTGAGAATCCTTGTGCAAACTTGGGTCTTCCATAGCCTCAAGTCGCCTTTGCGGAGTTCTCACTTCCCCCTTAACCTACAGTACTTATATTAGTATCGGGGAGCTGAGAATCCTTGTGCAAACTCGGGTCTTCCATAGCCTCGAGTCGCCTCTGTGGAGTTCTCTCTCCCCCTTAACCTACAGTACTTATATTAGTATCGGAGAGCTGAGAATCCTTGTGCAAACTTGGGTCTTCCATAGCCTCAAGTCGCCTTTGCGGAGTTCTCACTTCCCCCTTAACCTACAGTACTTATATTAGTATCGGGGAGCTGAGAATCCTTGTGCAAACTCGGGTCTTCCATAGCCTCAAGTCGCCTCTCAACTTCCCCCTTAACTTATGGTACATAATATGTATGTACAGGCCCTGGACATAATGTGTCCTGTGGGGCCAATGGGCGAGACGTCAGGTCTGCACCCACTTCACCACTACCCTGTCTCTCAACTGACTCAGAGATTACGGGTGTGGTTACAAATGGCACAGGAAGGGCATGTCCCTGATTAGTGGTGATACTTTGGCACACACTGCAGGAACGGACAAAACTATCTATGTCTCGTCCCATCCCTGGCCAGAAAAAGTCAGCTCGGATACGGCCCTGGGTCTTCCTTTTCCCCATGTGACCTCCTGAGGCTGAACAATGACCCCATTGTAACACTGCTAGGCGGTACTTGGCGGGAACGACAAACTGCAGTCGAACCTCACTCTCGGGTGTTCGTGACTCACGGTAGAGCCGTCCCTGTTTACAAAGGAACTTGGCTCGACCTCCCCGTGAATACTTAATCATTCGAACCTTTTGTTTGTTCCGCACGGCAGCAAGTGTCGGGTCAGAATGTTGTTCTTGTACAACAAGTTGACTACACCTCAGATCTTGCGGCAATTCAATGATCACTGGGGTGACACAATCTGGAGCCTCAGCCATGGCTCGTGTTACCGCAGCAGCCGAAGTCTGAGTAGCGCCATCATCGGAGCAACTATCCTTGACTCCTTGAATATTGCCTACTATAAGGTCAAATAGAGGCTCTGGCATGACAACTGCAAGTGTCGTACCAGTATAAAATGGAGATGCCACCTGGATACATGCCTCAGGGAACAATCTCACTGATCCATCAATAAGGTTTGCATGGATCTGTCGACCTGTATACTGCTCAGGCCGAACTAAACTCGCTTAACAGAGCAACCTGAGGAACCACTGTCTCTCAGGACCTTCACAGGAATGCCTCCCACAAACCCTGGCTGAACAAGGAAGGTACTGTCACCTGTGGGAGGGCCTGTGGAGGAAGCAGCAAGCCACTCATGAGGCTGCTGAATTGATGCGGCAAACATTGTGCCTTGAGGGTTATATTGGGAAGATGGAACATTGGCCATCTGTGGAGGGGGGTTCACTGTCACTGTGGGACTAGTGAACTGTGGGGAAGTACCCACACTGGTAGGGACGTGACCACCAGGCTGCTGCTGAGGAATGAAGGCTGCATTCGCTTCCTGCCTCTTTTGAGCTGGTGGTGAAAAAGTTTGTCCCGACGGTCGGTTGCGTGGCTGATACTGCTGTTCATTAGGGTACTTGTTGTACCTCTTCCACTCAGGTTTCTGAGTGTTTTGCCCCTGGTCCTTCCACTGTGGTTTTGGACCTTGGCCATTACTCTGAGAACGGCCTTGGTGCTGGGATTCAGTCTGAGACGGCTTCCCAGACTTGGCAGTATCTTTTCTGCTCCAGGTGTTTTGCTTACGAGTTTGATACCCGTATGCAGTAAAGAATGCATCAGCCTTTTCTGCCATTTGGCTGGCATCTTTCACCTGGCAGATCTTAAGCTGTGCTATGAGCTCAGCAGGCCACGACCTCTCTAGCTGTGTACGCAGCATAAGGTCAATTATCCCCTCACGCGTGGAAGGAGTTTCATCTTTCTCCATCCACTCATTTAAGTAAGCTGTGAGACGATCAAGGAACTGAACAGCTGTCTCCTTGTCTTGGAGACGAGCTCGCATGAACTGAACTTTGGCGTCGTCTACTGTGAGACCATACGCCTTAATGAGTGCAGCTTTCATCATCTCGTATGTGAGATTGTCTCCACGAATTCTGTGGAGAATATCGAGGGCAGGGCCCTCAAATAGGCTAAGAAACTGAAGCCGCTTAGCTGCCTCATCCAGTTGATACATGTCTGCCATGTCCTCAAAACGAGCTATGTACGGCTCGATTCGCTCGCTTTCCTTGTATGATGGAAGCTTGATGCGTGGGGTCGCCAGGACATGTGCAGGGAGAACGCTCGTGGAGCTTGGACCAACTGCACCAGACGTGTCTGAAGCCAAGGAATCTCGCTTGAGCTTCAGCACTTCAAGTTCATGTTTTTCGCGTGCTTCTCGCTCGGCACGTTCGTGTTCTCGTTCTCTCTCTCATTCCTCACGCTGTTCTCGTTCGTGTTCCAAGTCGAGTTCGCGCTGTTTTTGCTCGTGTTCACGCTGTTCTCGCTGGTGTTCGCGCTGTTCTCGCTCGTGTTCGCCCTGTTCTCGCTCGTATTCGCGCTGTTCTCGCTCGTACTCGCGCTGAATTCTATGCTCTTCACGAGCATCTTTCTCACGTTCTTGCTCGTAATTGAACCGTGAGAGAACGTAACTCTGTATTTTCTCTGGGTCTGTGAGACCCATATCTTTGGCGTCCTGTACATAAGCACTGGCTGCCATGATGCTAGCTCAATTTACTAAGCAAACCGAAATTGAGTACTGACTGCTTCGCAAACAAATGCTAATAACACAAATAAAGAATACAGACACAAGCTAGTGGTGACCAGTCTTATCTAGTTAACTGGCAAAGAATAAATAAAAAATGTAAATGACTGGGAAGACTCAATAATAAACACAATGGGTACGGCGACTTCCCAGGAGTGAATAAAATCGTCTGGCGTTACCAAGAATAAACTAGAGTTAAGTACTCTATTGATTAATAAAGCAAAAATTCACTTGCTAAATCAACGGTAACCACCAGTAAACTTGTGCCTATAAACTTTAATGATAAATTCCTAAATATGAACGAGTGAGCACTATCTCGTGAATAGCTTTATAGCTAGGAGTTAATATCCTGGAATGAGGTCGCCAATTGTCACGGGGTTTTTTAAATATCACGGTGTTTTTAAAATAAATGCTTAAATATTATTTAATTGATATTAATATTCAATAATATTAAAGAGCAGGGACAATGATTGTCTTGCTACATCAAGCAATGATTACTTTACGCTGGCCTGCTTCGCACGATTCTCTCAGAACGAGAATTTATGAACTTTCTCAACAGTACACAGCAGAGACTAATTACTCACAAATGCTGAATTAGTACTGTTAGCCTCTGGAGAAAGTTACTTCACCCCTGACAATAAATAACTAATACTAATAATAATATCAGGTCCTTGCTGATGCTTAACTCCTATCTGGCACAACGGATTTTAAGTTAATACAACAAGACTGGTCTAAGTACCAGTTATGAATAGTAAAACGTCTATGCAAGCTAGGAGCTATGTGGGAAATAAGCTTAATTATGGAGAAATGAAACAAGAGTTTACATTAAGCTCAAGAAAAAGAACTGTTAAATTTATTGATTACAAAAATAAATTTAACGTTACATTTCAAATCAAATCAATGAGACCGCACTCACTCACTCACGCAGAAGCTAAATCCTTACGCCTAGGAAAAAACACCTTAATTAAACTCTTAAGACTAGGGAAATACAAGAAGGAAATACTATAGTCGATGAATGCTTTGTATCACCAAGGTGGGAGTACTGGAGACTGTGATCTTGTGGAGCTTGGGTGCTAGCTGACCTCTCCTCTCACACTTCAGGAGCACAGGACCTCTCTCCGTCAAAGCAACAGCCAACAACTAGACTGAGTAAGTCGTGGGAACAAAAGGGGAGCAGTAGGCCGCATTTATCTAACGGTCAAGTGAGCGAAACGCGCCCAAAACAAATCGCTCGGCGGAAGCACTAATGTCTCACGCAAAGACGATAACGTATGACACTGAAAAATTGATTTGACAAAGCTTCCGTCCGAATGAGCGGTTAACTGAACGATAAACAGTGAGTTTTCCACTAATAGTTCGTGGCTTCTCACAAAAGGGTAATGTCGCGAATTTGATTCGTGACAACACCCCTCCCTACCCCCTCTTACACCCCCTCCCTTACACTCCTAATCACTTCTCCTGGGGTCAAAGAGATTGAGAGGGGGAGATGGAAGGGGAGGAGTGAAAGGGGGAAGGAAAGGAGGGCAAGGGTGATGAATGGGGAGGAGGTGTAGGGGGGAAGATGGAGGGAAAAAGTAGAGGAGTAGGAGAAGGGAGGGAAAAGGGGTAAGGGTCGGGGGGTTTGAGATAATGGAGGAATGGAGGGAAAAAGGGAGGTGGATGGGATGAGACAGGGAAAAGGATAGAGAAATGGAGGGTAGGGAAAGGGAGAGAGGGAGGGGATGGAGGAAAGAAGGGAGGAGGGGATGACAAGACGCAGGATACGAGAGGTGGGAGGGAGAGACAAGGGACAGGATGGGGGAAAGAATGCGTGGGGAGGAGAGAGGACAGGAGGGGAGGGGAGGGGAGGGGGAGAATTATCATTTTATCCTCCCCTTCTCCTAACACCATCGTTCCTATGAGACTAAAAGACAGAGGAAAAAGAGAGGAGGAGGAAGTAAGAATAGATGGAGGAGGAGAAAAGAATTTGATGAGGGAGGGAGAGACGAGAAGGGAAGGAGAGAGAAGCGTGAGGGGGAGGAAAGATGAGAGGGAGGTTGATACGGGGTGTGAGGGAGAGACTAGGAGTGAGGGGAGATATCAGTGGGGAGAGATAAGAGAGAGAATGAAAGAGAGGGGGTGAGATAGAAAGGAAGTGATGAGAAAGAAAATTGAGGGGGTGACGGTGGGGGAGGGAGAGGGGAGTGACGCGACGAGGGAAAGGGAGGGTGAGGGTGAGTGAGGGCGAGGGTGAGGGCGAGGGTTAGGGTGAGGGTGAGTGAGGGTGAGGGTGGGTGAGGGTGAGGGTGAGGATTACACAGGAAAGCAAACAGCAACAGACCTTATGGTCCTTTCGAGGCTGCTTGTTAGAGAAAACTATGACTACAAGATCTAACTCTACATGCTGAAGGATAAGGATAGTAAAGCAAGAAGGCTCTCCCCACCACCAAACCCTCCAGGAAAAAGTGAGAAAAACAACCATGCAGCATGGAATAACTGACATGGAAATTTTATAGGAAACACTGAAAAGGAAAAGTCACATTCTATAACACTTCATCTATAAGCTACCCGATAGAGTAACCTGAAAGAGAAAGTAAACAAATAAAATAATAGTTACGGAATGACATTATAAACCGGTACATTGAGTTAATGGGAAGTCTGCAGACATAACGTGGAAGCTACACACTGCACAGTGTGGATGTTTAGGGGTGGTGCGGCAGCCTTGCCTGGCACTTTTAAGGTAGGCAGCAGTCAATCGGGCCCTAGCTCCGTTTGCTCCACTGACACAAGGAACTCTCCCATGTGGGACAAGTACAAAAGTTTCATCCTGAAGCAGTGACCCCTGGTACATTAAAAAAAATCCCGATAGTGGTCACTTGACTAACAGGGACCCTCAGTGATCCACAGCCCATCACAGGTCGAAAGTAAGAGTAGTGACCGTTAACTCAGGGTTATCTGTGCAGATCCTAATCTGTGCTTATATTGCTTTCTTTGCATTGGGGAGATTGAAAAATATATAAGACGGGTGTCTTACATAAAAGGGGACTGCACAGTGCACAGTGTGGATGTGCAATGCACAGAGTGGATGTTTAGGGGTGGTGCGGCAACCTTCTCTGGCGCTTTTTAGGTAGGCAGCAGTCAATCAGGCAATAGCTCTGTTCACTCCACTGAGACAAGGAACTCTCCCATGTGGGACAGTACACAAGTTTCATCCTGAAGCAGTGACCCCTGGTACATTAAAAAAATCCCGATGGTGGTCACTTGACTAACAGGGACCCTCAGTGATCCACATCCCATCACAGGTCGAAAGTAAAAGTAGTGACCGTTAACTCAGGGTTATCTGTGCAGATCCGAATCTGTGCTTACTGTATATTACCTCATTTGCTTTGGGTAAATCGAAAAACGTATAATGACGTGACGTGACGCTATGTTAAGTTTACGGGGGGTCCTGTAGACACGAGGGGACTGCACAGTGTGGATGTTTAGGGGTGGTGCGGCAGCCTTGCCTGGCGCTTTTAAGGTAGGCAGCAGTCAATCAGGCCCTAGCTCTGTTCACTCCACTGAGACAGGGAACTCTCCCATATGGGACAAGTACACAAGTTTCATCCTGAAGCAGTGACCCCTGGTACATTAAAAAAATCCCGATGGTGGTCACTTGACTAACATGGACCCTCAGTGATCCACAGCCCATCACAGGTCGAAAGTAAGAGTAGTGACCGTTAACTCAGGGTTATCTGTGCAGATCCTAATCTGTGCTTATATTGCTTTGTTTGCACTGAATGAATTGAAAATGTATAATATTGTGACGCAACACTGTACGGGTACATTGTTTACGGAGTGTCTTGTAGACAAGAGGCATGAACTTACATGTACCGTAGCTTTAAAAGAGGGTTATTCGGACAGAAAAAGAGTCAGCTGAGGATTCTCGTGCAAATACTTGTCTAATTTATTTTTGATTGTCTCCATTGAGATACCGTTCACGGTATCTGAGGGTAATCTGTTCCAG
This sequence comes from Coenobita brevimanus, assembly GCF_032717465.1. Classification (NCBI taxonomy): domain Eukaryota; kingdom Metazoa; phylum Arthropoda; class Malacostraca; order Decapoda; family Coenobitidae; genus Coenobita; species Coenobita brevimanus. Next base: position 6,149,635 of record NC_137069.1, on the reverse strand, counting down.
ATATTTACAACTCTGTCAAAGAAGAAGTATTTTGCTTCGTGGGATTGGAATCGCTTTCCCATGATTTTGCAGCCATTATTTCTGGTTTGACTCGACCGGTCTATATCAAAATATTTATTCATGTCTAAGCTGTCATATCCCTTCATGATTTTGAAAACTTCAATAAGGTCCCCTCTTAACCTGCGCTTCGTTAGGTTAAATAATTTAAGTTCTTCAAGGCGTTCCTCATATGGTTTGTTTCTAAGTCGTGGTATCATTTTTGTGATTCTTCGCTGAATTTTCTCTAATTTTTCAATGTCCTTTCTGTAGTACGGAGACCAGAATTGCACACAATACTCAAGATGGGGGCGCACTAGCGAGTTGTACAAGGCAAGTATGACTTTTTCTGATTTAAACTCGAAAGTTCTTCCAATGAAACCCACTAGCTTGTTTGCAATTTTAACCGCATCGGTACACTGCTTGCTTGGTTTTAGGTCATTTGATATTATCACACCAAGATCCTTTTCACTGTCTGTACTTGATAACTGAATATTGTTCATTTTGTAATTTGCATGGACATTGTTACTTCCAATATGAAGTACTTTACATTTTTCTGTGTTGAATTTCATTTCCCATTTTTCTGCCCAGCTTGCTAAAGTATTAAGGTCATTTTGTAACTGCTGCCACTGTAATTTTGAAGTGACTTTACTGGTTATTTTAGTATCATCTGCAAATTTGGATACTTTACAATTTAGACCTTCATCAATGTCATTTATATAGATAATAAAAAGTATCGGTCCAAGTACTGAGCCTTGGGGAACGCCGCTGATCACATTACGCCATTTGGATTCCTTTCCGTTTATCACAACTCGCTGTTTTCGGCCTGAAAGCCAGTCTTGTAAAAATTTTTGCGTCTTTCATTTTATTCCATGTGCTTCTATTTTTCTCATGAGACGCTTGTGAGGGACAGTGTCAAATGCTTTCTGAAAGTCGAGGTAAATTATATCTACTGCTCGAGTCATCGTATGATTTGTAAACATCATGGAAGAAGTCCAGTAAGTTAGTTAAGCATGAACGACGATGTCTGAATCCTTGCTGCGAGTCTTTAATTATATTATTTTCTTCTAGATAATTAAACTTTTATCTCTTATGATTTTTTCCATTAACTTGCACACTACTGATGTTAAGCTGATTGGTCTGTAATTTCCTGGGTGCGTCTCATTTCCTTTTTTGAAAATTGGTGTTACATTTGCCAGTTTCCATTCGCGTGGAACTTTGCCAGTACTTAATGATTTATTGAATAAGACAGAGAGTGGCAGCAGTAACTCATGTTTTGCTTCTTTGAGAATTCTCGGTGATATTTCATCGGGGCCAGGGGTTTTGTTTATGTTCGTACTATTTATGGCTGAAAGCATATCGTTATTATGGATAGCACAGTTACTAAAGACTGTGCTATTTGCTTGGTTTGTGGGTAACAGTAAGTTTCTGGTGGTGTTTTCTACTGTAAAAACAGACGCAAAGTAATCGTTAAGAATGTTTGCCATTTCGACCTCATTTTCAGTGTGTTTGCCATTGTTTGTTTCTAGAGGACCTATTGATGTAGTCATAACCTTTTTCTTTCTAATGTAACTGTAAAATTCTTTAGGATTTGATTTGCATGTATTAGCAATGTGGATCTCCAGTGCTCTTTTGCTTTGTTTAATAAGTCTTTTCGATATGCAGCATAGATTATCGTACTGTAATTTATCATCATTATTTTGTGTAGCTTTATATTTATGGTATGCCTGTTTTTTGGCTATTAAGTTACTTTTTATTTCACTGGAACACCACTTTGGTTTACTATTTCCAGCTGGACGTCTGTTACGTAGTGGCACACATGACTTTACCACTTCATTAAATTTTTTGGTGAATATTTCCCATGCTTGGTTTATGTCATCGGTTTCAGACATTTGATTCCAATCTGTAGTTGCAAGTAGCGCTCTGAGCCTGCTGAAATTAGCTCTACGATAATCTGGGACCTTTTCTTTGCTCTCCGTTTCTTTTACTTTTTCAGTAGTAATATTAAACTGTATAGTTCGATGATCACTGGAACTAAACTCAGGTCCTATTTCAACGTTGTTGACTAGGTTATCATTTGTCGTCAAGATGATGTCTAGGATATTGTTTCCTCTCGTTGGGTACTCTACGTGTTGGGAAAGGGCGCTTTCTTGAAGATTCGTATAAAGCTCTTGTCCTGAGTGTGCCGTCAGTGGTTCACCCCACTTTGTTACCGGCAGATTAAAGTCTCCCAAAATTACGCTATCCTCTTGACAACAAATTTCCGCAATTTGATCATAAAGTTTTTCATGTCTCAGTTGACTGTGCTGGAGGACGATAGATGAGACATATATTTATTTTGTGTGAATTAATACTTAGCTGAACATAACTGGCATCTATGTTGGTAATACTGGGTTTGGATAGCACAAGGGGATGGAGACTAGTTTTCACATATAGTAAAACACCGCCACCAGCTCGATGTGGTCGCTCACAGCTGAAAATATTGTACCCTGTTAATGAGTATTCCGCTAGAAAGTCACGGTCAGATGTGTTAATCCAGGACTCTGTGATGCCAATGATGTCATAATTTTCTAGGTAAATTAGAGATTCTAAATCCTCAAACTTGTTACGTAGACTACGTGCATTAATATAGCAGACTCTAATTCCGTTCCAAACAGTTGGTGATCTGACTTTGTGGACGTGCCGCGTTTTTTGATCTGAAGAGGGCGACTTTATCATGTACAAGTCTACCTAGCCGTGCTGCTCCTACTGAGTTCAAATGGAGACCATCTTTCTGGAACAGAGTATGTTGCTCATAAAACTGGTCCCACAGATTGACAAAGTCGACTCCCTCTTGCGTGCAGAGAGATTTGAGCCGGTTATTTGTGCTGAAGGCCTTATCATAGAAACTATTTTCTGCCTTGATCCTTGGGAGTATACCAGATATTATCACATTAGTGGACTTAGTTTTGAATCGTTTGATCATTTCATGATACTTTGCTAGCAATTCCTCTGATCTATTGCGCTTCAGATCATTTGTACCAACATGGATAACGTATAGAGTTTGATCATTTGCGTCTTTTGTGACCTCATCGCAGGCTTCTGTGATATCACCTAGTCCACCTCCTGGAAAACAGTACCTCTTTCTGCTGATGGGGGCGCGTCCACAAAATTCCTCCAGCTGACTGCGTACAATAGAGTCCCCAATAAGCCTTGTTTCTTCTGTCTCATTAACCGCTTCGGCAAGGATCTGGTAGCGATTATACGTAGTTATGGGAAGATGCTTCCTCGTATCTTTTCCGGGTTTTGCGCCATTTCTTACCATAGTAAAGGGGACTTCGCTTTGCGAGGAAGGTACTGAATCGCTGGGTGAGGAAGATACTGATACACTATTATTTGTAACTGCCTGATGGGCGGGGACTTGTATGAGCTCAGTTTGTACGCTTCTTCCTTCTCGAGTGCTGTTGTTGACTCCTACATTTGCCACTACAAACTCTTTCAGTGTCTCAAACTCTGCCTTGAGTTCCCTGTAATTTCTCTGCGATTCAGCTAAACCATTTTCTAGATCTCTTCTCAAGATGCATAGTTTGCCCACAGGCGTCGAAAAGTAATTTGAAAAATACTGAGCCGCAAAGCGACCAGTACACTCCTGGCAGACCTTCAGGTTTGATGGCATTTTGCAGCAATATTTCCACAATCCCACACAAATAAAAAATTATATACAACTGGTTAATGGATGTTGTTACAAATGGTCAATTTACTCTATATATGAAATATTGAATTTCTAGGGAGATTCACTTACTTTTTATATATTATCTTCCTTTACCAGTATAAAAAGAATAGAAAATCTACCTGTTATGGCACAATCCAACCTACATGAGAGGAGTAGACTGTAGCACCAGTCGAACAGGGCAGTACTCCCGAGGTTGATGGCAAGCTGGTGATAGGGAGAGCTGGAGCTCCCGTTTCACCAGCCCTCAGGACTTGATCCTGACCATCTCCCTTTTCTGAACATTTTCAGTGCATTCATTTACAAAGAGAGTAGGCCTGCATGCTCTCATAATACCTCTACCTTCAACTGTCTACACCACACTACATGCGCATAACATATCACACCTTCTATTCACATCTTTAGTAATGGCCGCTGCAATCTCACAATCAAATGAGGTGGTATCTCGGATTGCCACCACCGGCAGGGTAGGGCTGGAGGCACATGGTCCTCCCGGTCGCTATCAAGCGACTGTGCCAGCAGCGACTGTTGCTATTTCCGGGAATGCTCGTCGGCGAAGAGGTGACAGTGTGGCCTTATTCTTTACCAACATCCGCGGCCTTACCACGAATTTAAACTCAGTTCATTTTTTCCTTCAGTCCATATCCCCTTTGGCCCTTTTCCTCACAGAACCACAAATCTCACCCTCTACCGATATATCTCCATTTTGTTTTCCCGGTTACCATCCTCTTACTAACTTTCGAAACAAGGGCGGCACCTGTTGTTATATCAAATCCCAATATGCAGTTGATACTATTTTAAACTTCACTTCATCCAGTTTTGATTACTCATTATATAAATTAAATTGCCAAAACATTACCAAATATATCTGTGTAGTTTATCGTTCCCCCAATGCTTCTTCGGAACCCAGTGTATTTGATTCCATATCCACTCAGTTGAGTAACCTTGACCTTGCCCTTGGCAATGAAATTACCATTTTGGGTGATTTTAACATACACAATGTTGAATGGCTATTGCATTCTGCCCGGACTGACGACGCTGGTCTAGAATGCGAGCTATTTGCGGAATCGTTTAATCTCACCCAGTTGGTAAAGCAACCAACCAGAATACCTGATAATCCTGACCATAATGCCCATCTCTTGGATTTATTCTTGACAAATAATCCAGATCAATACAGGATAGAGGTACTGTCACCACTTGGATCCTCTGACCACAATCTCATCAAAGCCTCATTAGTTAACCCTCCTACGCCTCCCCATTCCGAACCTGTCAGGGTGACCCGATGGCACTTTGACAGGGCAGACTGGGATGGATTTAGAAATTATCTTGCTGATGTTCCATGGCAGTCTTTCTTCTCTAGTGATCCCAATTCTACCCAGTCCCACATTTGTGACTTAATACTAGCTGGTATGGATTTATTCATACCAAGACAACAATTCACTAAAAGATCAAACTCTCCAAAATGGTTTGATGGCAATTGTGCCAGAGCAACAGCCCAAAAGTCATTAGCATATAACTCTTACTTAAAATCAAAAACACCTGAATCACTCTCCCAATTTAAAATTGCTAGAAATCATGCAAAAGCTGTATTAAATCTATCTAAATCAAACTTTCTTCAAAAGCAAGCATCAAAACTACTTAACAACCCTAATGACAATAGAATATTCTGGTCAACTCTTAATTCTTTCAATAATAACTTTAACAAGTCATCTTCCATTCCCCCACTAAAATCTTCAGATGGCAATATTACAAATGACCCACGTGGGAAAGCAGATATCTTTGCTAGTACCTTTGCAAGAAACTCTACCATAGATGATACCAGCCAGAATGTCTCAGTACTGGAACTTGATTCTCCCGAAATTGCCCCACTTAAAATACAGACAAGATTTGTAAAATCCATCCTAGACAATTTACCTACCAACAAAGCTCCGGGTCCAGATGGAATTCCGCCAATTGTTTTGAAAAAGTGTTCCCCTGAACTTGCCTCTGTCCTAGCTAAATTATTCAGACTATGCATACGTACTTCTTTATTCCCAAATTCATGGAAAGAAGCCAATATCCACCCAGTTCCCAAGAAAGGAAGTTCGTCTGACCCCTCCAATTACAGACCAATAGCTATCACATCTTCTCTTGGTAAGGTATTTGAAACTTTAATTAATAAGCATATTGTTAAACATCTTGAATCCAACAACTTAATTAATGATAGACAATACGGTTTTCGCCACGAAAGATCCACCATTGACATACTCAATCTCTTAACTCATACCATCCATCAATCAATAGATCTTTTTGGAGAAACTCATGCAGTAGCTCTTGATATCTCTAAAGCTTTCGACAGAGTATGGCACCGTTCCCTGCTGTCCAAAGTCCCTTGCTATGGACTAACGTCTTTTGTTCCTTTGATTTCTTCTTATCTTAGTGACAGGAAAATAAGAGTAAAAGTAGATGATGTATATTCGAATTTCCACTCAATTAACGCCGGCGTGCCGCAGGGATCAGTTCTGGCATCAACCCTATTTCTGGTTCATATTAATGATCTCTTATCTGTCACTCACAATCCCATTCACTCATATGCAGATGACTCAACACTACATAGTTCATTCACACTCAGACATCCATTTACAAAGTCTAATATCTCTACCTCTCAACTCAATACAGCCATCTCCATAAATGAAGATCTATCTACAATCAGTGAATGGGGACAAAACAACCTTGTCTCTTTTAATGCTAGTAAAAGTAAATATATACAGTTTACCAATAGACAGATATTGCTAGACTCGTACATTACCTTCAGTGCTACTAATATTCCCATCTCCAAAAGTATTGAAATTCTTGGTGTCTCACTTAACAGTGCCCTCAGCTGGACCTCTCATGTCAGATCACTTGCTAAAACCGCCTCAAAGAAACTTGGATTATTGTACAGAGTCCGTAACTTCTTCGCCGATGAGCAGTTAGCTATAATTTATAAGAGTCATGTGCGCTCTCAGCTTGAATATTGCTCACCCTTGTGGAATGGTTGTGGAGAGGTTGCATTAAGGCAACTAGACAAAATTCAGAATAAAGCTGTTAGAATCATTAACAACCCTGCCATTACATATAAACTACCTCCCCTGCAAGTAAGAAGGAATGTTGCCTCCCTTGCATTATTTTACAGATATTTTTTTGGCAAATGCTCAGACGAAGTTGCGTCCATGGTGCCACCTCTCCATGCCTTCCCTCGTGCTACACGGGCATCTGGTAGCGCTCATGACTGGAATGTCACTCAACCATATTGCAGAACTTCTGCCTATCAGAATTCTTTCATTCCCCGAACTGCATCTCTCTGGAACACGCTTCCCCAGAGTTGTTTTCCTCCAAATTTCAACCTACAACTCTTCAAGTCTAACTGTTACAGATATTTTATGAACAGAGGACACCAGTAATCTGGTGTATGGATTATTTTTTTTTCTCCATTTGTTTTTCCTTCCTCCGTTCTGTTATTTAAAAAAAAAAAAAAAAAAAAAAAAACATGAATTCTTTTACCAGTGTGAAAAGAACAGAAAATCTGCTTGCTATGGTACAACCTACCTTAACATGAACTGTGTAAAATGAAGAGAGAATCTACTTGCTATGGTATGATCTAGCTTACCATGAATTGTGGTAATACACCATACACTGATTCACTGGAGAAAAAGGAAAAACAAAAAATAACAATGGAATGTTGGGGAAAAAATCAAAATAAAAACATAGCTTCTCTCAGTGAACAGCTGAAAATAAAAATAATATACAACTAGTTAAGGGATGTTGTTAAAAATGGGCAATTTACTCTATAAATGAAATATTGAATTTCTAGGGAGATTCACTTACTTTTTATATACTATCTTCCTTTACCAGTATAAAAAGAATAGAAAATCCACCTGCTATAGCACAACCCAACCTACATGAATTCTTTTACCAGTGTAAAAAGAGTAGAAAATCTGCTTCCTATGGTACAACCTAACTTACCATGAACTGTGTAAAATGAAAAGAAAATCTACTTGCTATGGTATGATCTAGCTTACCATGTATTGTGGAAGTACACCATAAACTGATTCACTGGGAGAAAAAAGGAAAAAAGAAAATAACAATGGAATGTTGGGGAGAAATCAAAATAAACACCTAGCTTCACTCAGTGAACAACGGTTTGTAGTGCAAAAACTATTTCACTGGTGTAACATCAATCACACAGTTGTTACTCTATACAGAAGACAGTGCTATTCACTTGCACTAAAATAGCAAGCAACTTAGTATTTGTTACGTTAGACTTTAAAGTGGGAACAAAAACAAAGAGAGCTGGTAGGTAAATACACTCTCAGTTCACTACACCATTTACTAGTGAGAAAAGATTTTCTGTTTGCTAGATATCGTTCTAACTGACCTTGATCTGCGGGAAAATAAACTATAATATGTCTGAGACCAGAAATAATGGCGGGACAGGGCAGGAATAGGATGAGTGAGGGTGAGGGTGAGGGTGAGGGTGAGAGTGAGTGAGGGTGAGGGTGAGGGTGAGGATGAGTGAGGGTGAGGGTGAGAGTGAGTGAGAGTGAGAGTGAGGGTGAGGGTGTGAGGGTGAGGGTGAGGGTGAGTGAGGATGAGGGTGAGTGAGGATGAGGGTGAGGGTAAGGGTAGGTAAGGGTGAAGGTAAGGGTAGGTAAGGGTGAAGGTGAGGGTGGGGTGAGGGTGAGTGAGGGTAAGGGTTAAGGTGAGTGAGGGTGAGGGTGAGTGAGGGAGGGTGAGGGTGAGTGAGGGTGGGTCAGGGTGAGTGAGGGTGAAGGTGTGAGGGTGAGGGTGAGTGAGGGTGAGGGTGTGAGGGAGAGGATGAGGTGAGGGTGAGTGAGGGTGAGAGTGAAGGTGAAGGTGAAGGTGAGGGTGAGTGATGATGAGAGTAAAGGTGAAGGTGAGGGTAAGTGAGGGTGAGAGTGAGTGTGAGGGTGAGAGAGGGTGAGGGTGAGGGCGAGGGTGAGGGTGAGAGTGAGGATGGGTGAGTGTGAGGGTGAGAGTGAGGGTGGGTGAGAGTGAGGATGGGTGAGGGTGAAGGTGATGGTGAGTGAGGGTAAGGGCGAGTGAGGGTGAGGGTGAGTGAGGTTGAGAGTGAGGGTGAGGACGAGGGTGAGGGTGGGTGAGAGTGAGGGTGAGGGTGTGAGTGAGGGCGAGGGTGAGTGAGGGTGGGAGTGAGGGTGAAGGTGAGGGTTAGTGAGGGTGAGGGTCGGGGTGAGGGTGAGTGAGGGTGAGGGTGAGGGTTAGTGAGGGTGAGAGTTAGTGAGGGTGAGGGTGGGGGTGAGGGTGAGTGAGGGTGAGGGCGGGGGTAAGGGTGAGTGAGGGTAAGGGTTAGTCATGATGAGGGTGGGGGTGAGGGTGGGGGTGAGGGTGAGGGTGAGGTGAGGGTGAGGTGAGGGTGTGTGAGGGTGAGGGTGAGGTGAGGGTGAGGTGAGGGTGAGGTGAGGGTGTGTGAGGGTGGGGGTGAGGGTGAATGAGGGTGAGGGTGAGTGAGGATGATGATGAGGGTGAGGGTTAGTAAGAGTGAGGGTTAGTAAGAGTGAGGGTTAGTAAGGGTGAGGGTGGGGGGTGAGGGTGAGTAAGGGTGAGGGTGAAGGTGAGAATGAGGATGAGGGTGAGGGTGAGGGTGAGGGTGAGGGTTAGTGAGGGTTAAGGTGGGGGTGAGGGTGAGGGTTAGTGAGGGTGAGGGTGAGGGTTAGTGAGGGTGGGGGTGAGGGTGAGGGTGGGGGTGAGGGTGAGGGTGAGGGTTAGTGAGGGTTAGGATGGGGGTGAGGGTGAGAGTGAGGACGGGTGAGGGTGAGGGTGGGTGAGGGTGGGTGAAAGAGTTGGATCGTCACACTTCCCCCTCCCTCCCACACACACATAAACACACCTCGTATTCAATGTTTTGGTGTTGGAAGTGATCTATAGTCTCAATGTGTGTGTGTGTGTGTGTGTGTGTGTGTGTGTGTGTGTGTGAGGTGAGGGTGAGGTGAGGGTGTGTGAGGGTGAGGGTGAGGGTGAGGGTGGGGGTGAGGGTGTGTGAGGGTGGGAGTGAGGGTGAATGAGGGTGAGGGTGAGTGAGGATGATGATGAGGGTGAGGGTTAGTAAGAGTGAGGGTTAGTAAGAGTGAGGGTTAGTAAGGGTGAGGGTGGGGGTGAGGGTGAGTAAGGGTGAGGGTGAAGGTGAGAATGAGGGTGAGGGTGAGGGTGAGGGTGAGGGTTAGTGAGGGTTAAGGTGGGGGTGAGGGTGAGGGTTAGTGAGGGTGAGGGTTAGTGAGGGTGGGGGTGAGGGTGAGGGTGAGGGTTAGTGAGGGTTAGGATGGGGGTGAGGGTGAGAGTGAGGACGGGTGAGGGTGAGGGTGGGTGAGGGTGGGTGAAAGAGTTGGATCGTCACACTTCCCCCTCCCTCCCACACACACATAAACACACCTCGTATTCAATGTTTTGGTGTTGGAAGTGATCTATAGTCTCAATGTGTGTGTGTGTGTGTGTGTGTGTGTGTGTGTGTGTGTGTGTGTGTATGCGCGCCCGCTCCTACCTAATTATTGTTGTTGTTGTTGTTTTGTAACCCCGGTCTGTCTGACTGAGCAGACCCATCAACCACAGACAAATAACCATCCTTACATGGCCGCCCTGTGTTGTGCACTGATGTTCCCTTGCGGCAGACAGCGTATCGCCACAGCGAGGCGCGGGAAGAGTGTGAAGATTTGGTTCTTGGATGGACGCCGCATGTGTCTCTCCACCCAGTTAACAGAAGCACCAAACAAGGTTCCACATCATCTCGTTATTTCGTTGTAGGGTTACCACCCAGCTCTATAAAAGAGTTCCTGGGTTTACAGAAAACAGTTAGGCTAGTCACTGACTACAGCCACCTGAGGTGGAAAGAGCAATAAAAAGTGACAGAAGGATGGGAGATGTAGAATGAGAGGAGAACAGACACATAAAAACAGTGATGTAAGGATGAAGAAGTAGGCGACACTCCAAGTGAGTGGATGACAGTTGCCACCACCTACCATTCGTCCTCACAGTGTAACACTTAGGCTTACACTCCTCCTCCTCCTCCACCCACAAGGTATTATAAAATCTTGGCCATAAATACATACAATTGCCACGCACATCAGTTCACCTATCACGATATATGGAAGGATATTGTCGTGTCTGTTTGTCTGTCTGTATGTCTGTCCCTGGATCATACCCACCCCATTTATGACAGTGGGAATAGGGTTATGATGACATTGATTCTCTCTCTCTCTCTCTCTCTCTCTCTCTCTCTCTCTCTTTCTCTCAGCCTTCTTTGCTTATCATTCTTCAAAAGCCGTCAGGAAACATCAAGAGTCACATCAGCAGCCATCTTGCTTGTCAGTCTTCTCTGTCTTGCTCTGATGCTGACGAGACGAAATCCATAGAGTCGAGCCTGGTTATCAGATTCTGCATACTGTTATGAAGAAAGCTTTGTACACAGTCAAATCGCACACTACCACACCTTAATCTGCCACACCTCGCGCTGCCACACCATACACTGCCATACTTCACACTGCCACACCACACACTTCCACACCACACACTGCCACACCACACACTGCCATACCACACACTGCCACACCTCACACTATCACACCACACACTGCCACACCATACACTGCCATACTTCACACTGCCACACCACACACTTCCACACCACACACTGCCACACCACACACTGCCATACCACACACTGCCACACCACACACTGCCACACCACACACTGCCACACCTCACACTACCACACCTCACACTACCACACCACACACTGTCACACCACACACTGCCACACCTCACACTTCCACACCACACACTGCCACACCACACACATATCACACCACACACTATCACACCTCACACTTCCACACCACACACTGCCACACCACACACATATCACATCACACACTACCACACCTCACACTGCCACACCTCACATTGCCACACGACAGACACCACACGCTGCCACACCTCACACTGCCACTCCAAACACTGCCACACCACACACTGCCACACCTCACGCTGACACACCACACACTGCCACACCTCACAATGACAGACCTCACACTGCAACTCCAAACACTGCCACACCAAACAAACACTGCCATACCTCACACTGCTACACCTCACACTGCCGCACCTCACTCTGCCACACCACACACTGCCACACCTCACACTGCCACACCTCACACTGCCACACCACACACTGCCACACCACACACTGCCACACCTCACACTGCCACACCACACACTGCCACACCTCACACTGCCACACCTCACACTGCCACACCTCACACTGCCACACCACACACTGCCACACCACACACTGCCACACCACACACTGCCACACCTCACACTGCCACACCACACACTGCCACACCTCACGCTGCCACGCCACACGCTGCCACGCCACACACTGCCACGCCACACACTGCCACGCCACACACTGCCACGCCACACACAGCCACACCACACACTGCCACGCCACATACTGCCACGCCAAATACTGCCACGCCACATACTGCCACGCCACATACTGCCACGCCACACACTGCCACACCTCGTATTAAGATTAAGATTCTCATGGAGCAATTTTATTTTTTCATATTAAATTAATTTCCTTCTTGTTTTCTTTGTTATTCAGGCTTTTGTTCCTTACAGTCAGTAAATGTGGACCAGAAGTTTTTGTCTGTCTATCTATCTATCTGTTTATGTCAATCAATCAATGTCTATCTATCTATCAGTTTCCATATAAATCTGTCTGTCTGTCTATCTATCTGTCTGTGTCTACGTATCTATCTATCTAACTATTTATCTATCTACCTACCTACTTCTCTCTATCCCTCTAACCTATCTATCTCCATCTAACCATCATCCATCTATTTCCTTATCTATCTATAGAGCCAACTGTCTATTAATTTATCCCTCTATTTATCTATCCATCCACCTTTCTAGATGTTTATCTGTTTCACTGTCTACTATGAAATTGCTCAATAAAGACTATATTCACAGGGGTATCACTGTTTACATAAGAACAGGATTAAAAACACCACCACCACCACCACCAATAATAATAATAATAATAATAAAATAATAATAATAATAATAATAATAAAATAATGATAATAATAATAATAATAATGATAATAATAATAATAATAATAATAATAATAATAATAGATAATAATAATAACAATACTTTTGTAAATAATGCATCTCATCTTCTTAAATTATTCTTGTTACTTATAATCTATTAATTTATTCATTTATTATTCTATTGATTCAAAATGGCCTCTCGAACAGAAGGAGTTAAAAACAATGCATATTATTCCCGTCAGGTATCGGTAGTCTTTAATTTTTAGTATATTCTTGTTATGTCAGGGCGCTCACCATCCACTTACAGGATGTAGCGATGCTTTCAGGTAACTCAGCACTGAGTGACAAAGCCCCAAAGATTGATCATATTGTCCAGAAGCAGCAAGAATAAATGGGTGAAATACACCAAATACATCACCACCTTTTTTTTTTTCTTTCTTTTTCTTTTTTTTTTTTACGCCAGGTATCCCCGAAGGGCTAAGGCGTTGCCCCTGGGTAGAGGACTATTAGACTGGAGCGTGTAGCATTTTATGACCGGATGCCCTTCCTGATGTCTACAAATGACCCTTGGGTGGATTCGATCCTTCGGTCAGAATGGAGCGCTCTAACCCATTGAGCCACGGCTGAAAGGGTTATATACACTCAGCCACACTAATCCTGTCCCCACTCCTACTTCTCTCCCTATGGCCTTTGAAAATATTGTCTAGTGAGTGTACAGTACGTGGTAGGTTGTGGCGACCATCGTCCACTCACTTGATGCAGTGCTGCCTACTTCATCTTTCATCTTTATCATGCTTAATCTATGTGCCCTCCTCTCATCCTATTTCTATCATCTAGTCACTTGATGTAGTGCTGCCTACTTCTTCCTTAACCTTTATCATGTTTTTCTGTCTGCCCTACTTTCTTCCTATTTCTAACTATCATCCAGTCACATGGTGTAGTGCTGCCTACTTCTTCTTTCATCTGTCATGCTCTTTCTATTTCTGCCTTCCTCTTTTCCTATTTCTCCTACCTTTCCTGTCACTTTTTATTACTCTTCTTTCCTTTACAGGTGGCTTTACACTGAGTGACAAGTCAAATGGTTTCCTGTAAACCAAGAAACTATTTACAACGCTGGGTGGTAACCATAAACCAACCCATACGTGTTCCCTACGTGTCAACAAGTAGACTGGCGGAGGGTTATTGCCCTTTCCCGTAAAAAATTAACTTAAAGACAAACGGCCATCACTTACGGGATTATGGCATCTGGCTATAAATAGATAGATAGCCAGGTAGAAAGATACTACAGCAACTGACACTGATCACCTTACCTGGCCATAGATCAATGTCATGTGTGTCACCTGTGTCATTTGCCTCTGATTCAAGACATATTTTCAAAGACTGTAAAAAGAAAAACAGGAGAGATGACAGCACTATACTCCATTCACCTTAACTTGGCCCAGGTTTTCGTCCTTTCACAGCTTATTTCACGTAACTCATTGGCAGGAGACAGTGCTAAGGCTCTACATCCTCTCCGTGGCACTTCTTCGTGGCTAGCATCATAATATAAATCCATCTACTGTCACAACTCAGTATTCAAGGTGGAGAGGCGACAATTTTGGGCCAGGTTAGTGTAAAAGGAGTACAGACTGCGATAGTACAATGAAGGAGGTAAGTAAAATGAATTAGTGTTAAGTAGAACAAAAAATATAATACTGCCATCACACTAAAACAGGTTAATAACAGAATATCATCGTCCTGCGAATAGATAAATTATACACTCCCGCCAGTGCTCGCCGTATGCAAAAATAAATATCTGTTGTATTCTCGTGGGAAACAATGGTATATATTAGTATGCAAAACAGCTATGTGATGTGTTACATAGCCTATGATTTCATCATCCTTTGTGTAATTTTAACGCACAGTTGCTGCATGTTTGATCACGAGCGTGTTCTGCCTCAGTCCCCCCCTTCTACCGTTATAGTAGAGTAAGTCGTTCTCTCTGTTATTCAAAGCGGGATTTTCAGCTCTTTGTCCCCATGGCTTCATTTGCACGTCCTTCTTACAAGTTGTATCAAGCTCTCCTGGCCCCTATATAATGAGCTCAGTCTCTGCATCATTGCCACTTAGATCTGCTCTTCATTTTGTTCACATCTCTGTCCTCCCCTGTACAGTTATTATTATTGTGAGTGCTCAAGAAATCTCCAAACATCTAGCAGCTGTGTGTAATTTGAGTATAACTGTTGTATTTTTTTCTTGTGCTGTGTAGCATAGGGTTAGTTCTTAGGCCTAGTGAGGTCTTTGTGATTAATGTTGGGTTTTATGTCAGTCATTTTTGATAATAGTTTGTATCTGTAATAATTTATCTGGCATTCACTGAGTATTATCTGATATCTCATTTTATCAGGGCTGACTTAGATAAATTTACTCTTGCTAATTTCGTGTTAATAGAGGCTATTGCAGTTAACCATATATTTAACCTGTTTATTTGCCATTACATTATCCTTATGAGTTCTGAATGTTTTGTTGTTAGTTTGTGCATTAAACTTTAACTTGTAATTTTACCTAACTCTTTTGTTTTGAACCTGGAACTTTACGGGACAGTAGTGATTTTTAGCATTCTCACTTAAAGTGTACATTATCTTTCTCTGTTCCGTAACATAAATTTGGCGACCTCATATCAGGATATTCAGGATATTATCATAAGGATATTGCTTGATATTTTGTGACTGTTACTTATTAATTATGTCTACTATTACTACACTTGATGAAGCCAAGGACTTTTTGTCAAATGTGCAAACAGTGTGTGATATAGAAAACAGAACAAAGAATGAACTTAAGCTTGTTGCTCAACAATTGGGAATTGCAGTTCACTCTCATCATTCTAAAGATCAAATTGTTGGCATGATTAATAAAAGCTTGTTTAATGTAACTCCTCCAAATGAGCAAACGCAGATTGAATTAGCTAAGTTACAGCTAGCTCTGCAGGAGGCTCGTGCTAAAGAAGCTGAATTTCAGGCAAATGCTAAGCAGGCGGAGTCTCAGGCTCGTATTCAGGAGGCTGAATTTCAGGCAAATGCTAAGGAGGCGGAGTCTCAGGCTCGTATTCAGGAGGCACAGATACAGGCACAAATTGAACTTGCCAGGATTCAGGCAGACCATGAGTATCGCATGAAACAAGGTGGAACTGGATCATCTAGCTCTGATGATTTTGATGTGGCTAAAAATGTTAAACTTGTCCCTCCTTTTAATGAATCTGATTTAACAAAGTATTTTCAGTTGTTTGAGAGGGTAGCTACAGGTTTTAATTGGCCCAAGGAGTATTGGCCAGTACTCCTTCAAACTGTTCTCACCGGTAAAGCTCAAGTAACTTATGCATCTTTGCCTCAGGATCAATCTGATAATTATGATGTAGTTAAGAGCTTGATTCTTAAGGCCTATGAGCTAGTTCCTGAAGCCTATAGAGTAAAATTTAGGACAACTTACAAGCAAGATAAGCAATCCCATGTTGAGTATGCAAAAATCAAAGAAGATCTGTTAGAGCAGTGGTTAAATTCTAAGAATGTGGATTCTGATTTTGACAAATTTAAGCAGATGATTTTGCTGGAGGACTTCAAAAGATGTATTAGTAAAGATGTAAGCCTATATCTTGATGAGAAAAGAATAGATAATTTGTCTGATGCTGCAGTTTTAGCTGATGAGTATGTTCTCACTCACAAGAGATATTCTAGAGAAAAAGGGAAAGCTGAGAGTAAGTACGTTGCCTCTACTCAGAGTACAGGTAACAGGAAAGAGAATAAGGATGATGTTTCTCAGGAAGTAAATACCAGCTTCACCTCTAGATTTCAGAAAAGTAAATGTACTTATTGTAGTAAGCTTGGTCATACTACGGAGAGATGTTTCAGGAGACAGCGTGATGTGAACAAAAAGGAGTCTTTAAATATTCAGTCAATTGGTCTAGTGTCCACTCTTGAGAGTTCCCAGAATTCTTTAACTGAGTTAACTGAACCTGCTTTGAGGGGTAACTTAAATTCTCATGATGGAGCTCCTCTTTTGAGCAGTAACGTGGGTGACACTCTCAAGAGTTCATGTGCTAATTTCCTGTCTGAAGGTTTTGTCAGTCCTCTGGACAGTAATGACAGGAAATCAGTTAAAATACATCGTGATACAGGTGCTTGCCAATCCCTTATGCTGACCAGTGTTCTAGGCTCTAATGTTAATTCCTCTGATGAAACTGTAATCTTACAAGGTGTAAGGAATAATTACTTCTCTGTCCCTCTGTGCAG
Source organism: Coenobita brevimanus (assembly GCF_032717465.1). NCBI lineage: Eukaryota > Metazoa > Arthropoda > Malacostraca > Decapoda > Coenobitidae > Coenobita > Coenobita brevimanus. The sequence continues at coordinate 6,132,514 of NC_137069.1, read as the reverse complement.
AGTGAATTTAGAGTCTGGTTTTGTTAATGGTTCCGTTATGGTTGGGTTGGTTGAGACACTCCCAATGTCAGGTGTAACTTTCTTACTTGGAAATGATATTGGTGGAAGTCAAGTGTGTCCAGCTCCTCAGTTGTCTAGTGAGCAAGTGGCTGTGTCCCAGGATTGTGATGTCCCTGATGTGTTCCCTGCATGTGCTGTCACTAGGGCTAAGTCTAAAGTTACTGGTGATTTAGAGGATAATGATGATGATGATGATGTTATCCTAGCTGACACTTTTCTTGCTAATTTGGACCACTCACCAGATGAGGCAGTACCCCGTAGTGTTGATAATTTGTCTCGTCAAGAGTTGGTTGAGTTGCAGGTTGCTGACCCTGAGTTGAAAGGTCTAGCTAACTCTGCTTACAGTGAAGAAGAGTCAGCCGGTGCTTCTACTTGTTATTATGTAAAGTCAGGAGTACTTATGAGGAAGTGGAGACCCCCAACAGCATCAGCCGACTGTGAATGGGAGGTTGTACATCAAGTTGTCATCCCTCGTGTTTGTAGGCAGGATATCATTCGAGTGGCTCATGATACCAGTTTGGCAGGACACCTTGGAGTGAGGAAGACTGTGGCACGCATTTTGAAACACTTCTACTGGCCAGGTATGTTCAGGGATGTTTCCTGGTATTGTAAGTCTTGTCACACCTGTCAAGTTGTGGGGAAGTGTAATCAGACCGAAAAGGTTGCACCTCTAGTTCCCATTCCTCCTTTTGAGGCGCCTTTCACCCGTGTGTTGGTGGATATTGTGGGCCCTCTTCCTAAGACTTCTTCAGGATTTTCTTATGTGTTGACCATGATTGATATGGCTACTCGTTATCCTGAAGCCATTCCACTTAGAAATATCTCAGCAAAGAACGTAGTTAAGGAAATGCTAGGGTTCTTCACAAAGTTTGGTCTGCCCAAGGAGGTACAGTCAGACCGGGAAAGTAATTTCATGTCAAATGTTTTCAAGCAGTCTCTGAAAGAGTTGGGCATCACCCAGATCACGTCTTCAGCTTACCATCCCCAGACCCAAGGAGCGTTGGAGAGATATCATCAAACACTCAAATCGATGCTCAAGAAATACTGTTTGGAACATCAGAAAGACTGGGATAAAGGTCTTCCATTCGTTGTGTTTGCTGCAAGAGAATCTCCAAATGAATCACTGGGCTTCTCACCTTTTGAACTACTGTTTGGCCATGAAGTAAGAGGACCCCTTAAGTTACTCAAGGAATGCTGGCTGTCGGAGGAAGATGACGTCAACCTGCTGGAGTATGTGATGAAGTTCAAAAGAACGGCTGTCCACTGCTTTACAGCTGGCGAGAGAGAATTTAGGAGCTGCTCAGGAGAAGATGAAGACTTGGTATGATAAGAAGTCCAGGTTACGCCACTTTCAGCCAGGAGATCAGGTTTTGATTCTGCTACCAGTTCATGGGCAACCTCTTCAAGCCAAGTTTAGTGGCCCTTATTTCGTGGAGAAGAAACTCAGTGATGTCAACTATGTCATCGCCACACCAGATCGTAGAAAGAACAAGCAACTATGTCACATCAACATGCTAAAGTTATATCACAGGCGGGACGAAAATAATCCAGTCTGCACTGTAGCTGTTCCACCCGAGTCTGCAAGTGAAGCTCTCCCATGCAGTATGAGCCTGAGTGATAGTTTGGGGAAGAATCCTGATATCATGAATGATCTCCAGACTAAGCTTTCTCATCTACCTCCCAAGGAAAGGCAGGAGTTTTTGGCATTACTGCAGGAGTACCCGCAAGTGTTCCGTGCTACTCCAGGAAGAACCACTGTGTTGATGCATGATGTCGATGTTGGAGACGCAAAGCCAATTAAATTGCCTCCTTACCGTGTGAACCCAGTGAAAGTTCCTCTCATCCAGAAGGAGCTTGGCTACCTGTTGGACCACAAGATGATTGAGCCCTGTCAGAGCGAGTGGAGTTCTCCTGTCACTCTGGTCCCTAAGCCAGGTGGGTCACAGCGGCTTTGCATCGACTACAGACGTGTTAATCAGATCACCAAAACAGACACTTACCCTCTCCCTCGCGTGGAAGATTGCATAGACAAGATCGGAAAGGCTAGGTACATAAGTAAGTTTGATTTGTTAAAGGGATACTGGCAAGTACCTATGACTGAACGTGCTAGGGAGATCTCATGTTTTGTAACACTAGGAAAGGCTTTTGCATGTTCTGTAATGCTGTATGGTATGAAGAATGCACCAGCCACATTTCAGAAGCTCATGAATGTTGTAACAGAGGGTTTGGCAGGGTGTGTTGTTTATATTGATGATGTATTAATCTTCAGTGACAACTGGAAAGATCACCTATGCCATGTCAGTAAATTTCTTGACCGTTTAGTTCATGCTAATCTTGTAGCTAATTTATCAAAGTGTGAGTTTGGTCAAGCTAAAGTTCAGTACCTTGGGTATGTAATTGGTGATGGACATGTTGCACCACCAGGAGCTAAGGTTCAGGTTATAAGTGATCTTCCCAGACCTAAAAGTAGGAAAGAGCTACAAAGATTTTTGGGAATGGTAGGTTATTACAGGAGATTTGTTCTTAACTTTTCAATTCTTATATCACCACTTACAGACCTACTGAAAAAGGGAGTTAAATTTGTCTGGACTGATAACTGTGAATCCTCTTTCGACAAACTTAAAGCTATTCTATTAAGTCAGCCAGTGCTCGCTACTCCAAATTTTGCTAAGCCTTTTAAGATGGCTGTTGATGCAAGTGATACAGGAGCTGGGGCTGTTTTGCTGCAAGAGGATGATCAGGGTATTGAACATCCTGTATCTTATTACAGTAAGAAGTTCACTCCACCTCAAAAGAACTACTCAACTATTGAGAAAGAGCTTTTGGCCTTGATTTTGGGTTTACAGCATTTTTCATTTTATTTGTGTTCTGGTTTTGACCCCATAGTCATTTATACCGATCATAACCCACTGAAATTCCTTAGTAAGTTTAAAGATAAAAATCAGAGATTGACAAGATGGAGTCTACTTCTTCAGGAGTATTCATTAGACATACAACATGTCAAGGGGAAAGAAAATGTTATTGCAGATTGCTTATCTAGACTTTAGACAGATTGTTTTAGAGTAATAAGAAATTTCTTTTGTAAATTTATTTTTCTTTGTGGGGAGGTGTTACATAGCCTATGATTTCATCATCCTTTGTGTAATTTTAACGCACAGTTGCTGCATGTTTGATCACGAGCGTGTTCTGCCTCAGTCCCCCCCTTCTACCGTTATAGTAGAGTAAGTCGTTCTCTCTGTTATTCAAAGCGGGATTTTCAGCTCTTTGTCCCCATGGCTTCATTTGCACGTCCTTCTTACAAGTTGTATCAAGCTCTCCTGGCCCCTATATAATGAGCTCAGTCTCTGCATCATTGCCACTTAGATCTGCTCTTCATTTTGTTCACATCTCTGTCCTCCCCTGTACAGTTATTATTATTGTGAGTGCTCAAGAAATCTCCAAACATCTAGCAGCTGTGTGTAATTTGAGTATAACTGTTGTATTTTTTTCTTGTGGTGTAGCATAGGGTTAGTTCTTAGGCCTAGTGAGGTCTTTGTGATTAATGTTGGGTTTTATGTCAGTCATTTTTGATAATAGTTTGTATCTGTAATAATTTATCTGGCATTCACTGAGTATTATCTGGTATCTCATTTTATCAGGGCTGACTTAGATAAATTTACTCTTGCTAATTTCGTGTTAATAGAGGCTATTGCAGTTAACCATATATTTAACCTGTTTATTTGCCATTACATTATCCTTATGAGTTCTGAATGTTTTGTTGTTAGTTTCTGCATTAAACTTTAACTTGTAATTTTACCTAACTCTTTTGTTTTGAACCTGGAACTTTACGGGACAGTAGTGATTTTTAGCATTCTCACTTAAAGTGTACATTATCTTTCTCTGTTCCGTAACAGATGTTATGGTAGGTTAGGATGATGGTGGTAGTCACAGTATATATTTAATCTATCTATCTTTCTGTCTGTCTATCTACACACACACACACACACACACACAGGTAGAAGACTGAGATATAATACAAAAGTTACATGGAATGATGAGACTGACAGTATATATATATATATATATATATATATATATATATATATATATATATATATATATATATATATATATATATATATATATATATATATATATATATATATATATATATGAGAGAGAGAGAGGGAGATTAACGACAGACTGCACATAAGGAGAGGAGAGAGAGCGAGAGAGAAGGAAGAGGGAAGATGAGGGAGAGTTGAAAGAGTTACGGCACATTAAGACGATGATGGCAAGGAGAAGGAAGAGAGTAGGCGGAAGAAGGAGGGAAGAAGGAGGGAGGAAGGGGGTTAAGTAGGAGGAAGGAGAAGGTCAGGAGATGAAGGAGAGGGAGACCGAGAACGAGACAGTGACGACTTCATCCCAGAACCATAAAACTGATAGTGATAAAATTCCCCGTTGATGAAGCAATTTCGTGAGATGGGGGGGAGGGGTGATCGCAGACCCCCACTGCCGAAAGATGGAGTGGGGGGCGTGTGGGGGGGCGTGGGGGGAGGAAATACTCTGTGCCCCCCCGTTCATTCCCTCATCTTTCGCCCCCTCCCTCCCCCCTCCCTCCTCGACCTCCCGCTGTCCTTTCTCCCTCCCTCATCTCTGTCTTCTCACTACCCCATTTCGTTCCCTGCCCCCTCCCCCCTTCCTTCCTCCCCCTTCCCAGTCTCCCTCCACCTGTCCTTTCTCCCTCCTCCATCTCTGTCTTCTCACCTCCCCTTCCGCCCCCCCTCCCGTCTCCCCTCCCTCCCCTCTCAAAATCCATTCCCCTAAAAAAAAAAATCCCCTCCCCCCAAAATCTCTCCCTCCCAAAATCCATACTTGATCTGAATGTCCCACTGATGACAACCTATACTCCTTCCACATTAACTTGGCCTAAAACTGCCATCCCTCCATTAGATTAATAATTAAATTACCCCCTACTGAAAAACTAACCTATATTCCTTTCACTCTAACTTGGCCTAAAACTGCCATCCCTCCATTAGATTAATACTTAAATTACCCCCTACTGAAAAACTAACATATATTCCTTTCACTCTAACTTGGCCTAAAGCTGCCGTCCCTCCATCTTGAATTACTGTAACACTAGAGTATGGTGATAGTCACGAAGAAGTGTTATGGTAAAGGATGTAGAGCTTTAGCAATGTCTTTTTTATCCACTTAACTGGGTCAAATACAGTAAGCCGCAAAAAGACGAAAATCTGGCCCAAGTTAAGGTGAAAGTAGTATAGATTTCCTGACAGATGAACAGTCAAATCTGTACGTGTATATTCTTCACTGTGCAGGGAACGAATCAAAATCATACATTGAACGGCTCCATGCTAATAAAGAACGTGATGAACGGCGGAACGAGCATGGGAACGTAACAGAGTAAAGAAGTAAAGGAATTATTCTCTACTCCTTCTACTCTAACCTGGCTTAATTTGTCACCTTGAATCCTGATGTGCAACAGAAGATTAACCGTAGAATATTAATGCTAGTCATGTAGAAGTGCTGAGAAAGGATGTAGAGCCACTGTATTGTCTTCTTCCACTACTGAGCTACGCGAAATAAGTTGTAAAAAAATATCTGGGCCAAGTTAAGGTAAATGACTATAGGCAAGTGCAACCATAATTGAGTTGCTTTAGTTACAGCTTGGGGTTGATGGTATATTTGATCTCTCTCTCTCTCAAAAGAACGTGGGCGACATGAACGGCATATTACGTTCAGAAAGTACAGGATATCACGTTAGAAGAGCGGAAGTCTGGCCAAATATTCCTCGATCTCCCTCTCCTCCTTTCTTAAAATATGGAACAATCTTCCTCCTTCTTCCTCTCTCCACGTCTTATATGGTACAATCGCCCTCCTTCTTCCTCCCTCCTTTTGTATATGGTACAATTTCCCTCCTCCTTCCTCCCTCCTCCTTTTGTATATGGTACAATTTCCCTCCTCCTTTTGTATATGGTACAATCTCCCTCCTCCTTCCTCCCTCCTCCTTTTGTATACGGTACAATCTCCCTCCTTCTTCCTCCCTCTTCCTTTTGTATATGGTACAATCTCCCTCCTCCTTCCTCACTCCTCCTTTTGTATATGGTACAATCTCCCTCCTTCTTCCTCCCTCTTCCTTTTGTGTATGGTACAATCTCCCTCCTTCTTCCTCCCTCTTCCTTTTGTATATGGTACAATCTCCCTCCTCCTTCCTCCCTCTTCCTTTTGTATATGGTACAATCTCCCTCATTCTTCCTCCCTCTTCCTTTTGTATATGGTACAATCTCCCTCCTCCTTCCTCCCTCCTCCTTTTGTATATGGTACAATCTCCCTCCTTCTTCCTCCCTCCACTTTGAACAGTCTCCCTCCTTTTTCCTCCTTCCCCACACTGAACATATCTTATACGGTCTAATACTCCTTGAACGGTCTAATACTCCTTGAACGGTCTAATACTCCTTGAACGGTCTATTGCTACTCCTTCAAGAGAGAGAGATAAAATTAGGAGATCTTGCACGACAGAATAGGCCAACAACCAATAAGTCAAAGTGGAGAAAGTCGACAGGTGCATTCTGCCTGTAGCGGACTCTCAGGATGATGATGATGACGATGATGCTGATGCTGATGCATGTTTGACTGAGGATGACTGCCTAATAGTGACTGATTGACTGATTGATTGACTGATGATGATGATGATGGTGATGATGGCTGCTGCTAATGAATAATGATGACTGACGACTGATGATGATGATGATAGATGACCATGACTGATTATGATGATGATTGATGATGATGATGATGATTGATAGGTGATGAATGATGATGATGATGATAGATGACTATGAATGATTATGATGGTGATGACTGATAAGTGGTGACTGATGATGATGATGATGACAGATGACCATGAATGATGATGATGATGATGATGATGATGATTGATGATACTAACGTCAATGACGATTTTGACAACAACGAATACAGCAACAAGGACAATAATAATTCCATCCCACCCCCTCATAAATACAGAACGTAACCCAATACATACACGTTCGGAACGCCCTGACAAACAACAATCTCCTCCGGTAATTGATGAACGGCGAAATTACCCCCGGAACGAACGGGAAATCACCCCACCACCGCCGCCACTAATCTAGGATATAGCGTAGAAATTATGTGACAATCCAGCGAGGGAATTTTTGGAACCATCAAAGAGGGAGGGGATGGAGGTGAGGGGGTGGCGAGGGGGAGGGGACGGAGGCTGAAAGGGGAGAGAGGGGAGGGGGATGGAGCCAGAGGGGAGCGAGGAGGTGGAAGGAGAAAAATTACCTGGAAAAATAGAGGGGAAACAACTCAAAGGGTCCGGTTATTCAATTTAGCGACCTAACAAAATCTAGCCAACCAGGAAAATATTTTATGCCATCTCGAAGCAAGGAAAAAATCGAAGAAAATACTGAAAAAAAGAACGTTTGGTTATGCAGCCTGGAGACATTGCAAACCAGGATCATTGGCTCTTCATGCAATCTCAGAGCAATGACTCCAGAGTTTGTTCAGTCCCAGTGCAATAATTATCCACTTATACCTAGTCACTGGTTAACTTGCACCTGTTCAAAGCATCCGTAAAAATGGTGTTGCTGATATTGTTGTTCAGCCCCGGTTTGTCTGGCTGAGTAGACCAATCGACCACACGTAAGCGATTACTTCTGTTATGTTGTCCTATAGATACAGTATGGACACCGAGAAGAGAGAACCACTAGGACCCCTTGTGGTAGAAAGACAAAATGCTACTACTACTACTACTACTTCTACTACTACTATAACTACTACTATTATTACTACTACTACTACTACTACTATTACTACTACTACTACTACAACTACTATACTACTACTGTACTAGCAATAATAATAATAATAATAATAATAATAATAATAATTAGAGGCCCTCAAGAGGAATGTCACACAAGCCACGAGCCGATACATATCTAGCACGGCTCGGAATATGACGACCTTGACCTACTGTCACCAATTTCGAACTCGTAGATTTTCATCCCTATTACACACTTGTAACCTTTTGTGATATCATTTTAAGCGGTTGAGAAGGTATCGTGCTAACAGACAGACAGACTTACACACACACACACACACACACACACACACACACACACACACAAACTGAAAACAATACCAGCTTCGCTATGGCGGCTGGTAATAATATATAATAAAACAAATGGGTTGGGATCTCGTCTCATTAGTTCGAAGCCTCAGATGTAAAGTAACTATTGGGTGGGTGTATTAAATTTCAATGCTCTCTCTGTTGGTAAATTAGTGCAGAGTATACTGATGGTCCCATAAAGGTAGAGTCATTAAGTGTTCAAGCAGGTGTGAGGGACTGGAAATTGTGGTGGGGGAGAGATAACTGCAGTGATGGATAGACGAATAGATAGACTGATATAGATAGGAAGACAGGTAGAGAGACAGGCACATGGACAGGTAGACTGATTGACTGACTGACTGATACATAGATAGATACAGATATTGATAAACAAGCAGATAGACAGATAGAGATAGATAGATAGATAGATTTACATATAAACAGAGAGAGAGAGAGAGAGAGAGACAGAGAGAGAAACCATTGCAGAGAAACATAACTCACAATTAAAGTTTCGGAGTGCTGCAAAAATTTCCTTGATGTCTGCCATTTATTGCAATTTTGGGCGAGCTAAAATAATTACATTAACACTGAGGAGGAGAGAGAGAGAGAGAGAGAGAGAGAGAGAGAAAGAGAGACGCGGAGGTATTTGGCAAGGATCACTGAAAGTCTGTCGTGTCCTTCTCTCTCTCTCTCTCTCTCTCTCTCCAATTATCCTATTAATGACTTATTTCGCTAACCTAACATCACTCCATCTTGAATGCTGAGCTATAACACAAGTTTAACACTAGAACATGATGCTAGTCACGAAGAAGTGCTATGGAAAGGATGTAGGGTCTTAGTATTGTCTTATTCCGCCACAAAAACATAGAAAATAGTCTGCAAAAGGATGAAAAACTCGACGCCAAGTTAAAGTGAGTGACCTGTAGTGAGGACCGTGAAGTCTGTATGATCTATAACACCTGGCACCACTGAAGCAGCACCCACGACGAGAGAGAGAGAGAGAGAGAGAGAAACAAAGAGACTGACATGGTACACACACACACACACACACACACACACACACACACACACACACACACACACACAAAATGAGACATGAGACACAAGGAGAAACAGATGGATAAAAAATGATATTAAGAAAAAGACAGAAAAACAGAAAAAAAATAGTGACATGATGCAAAGAGAGAGAGAGAGAGAGAGAGAGAGAATAATAATTGCAGTCAGAAGAAAGGCTGAGAGGGAGTTACAAGCTCAAATATAAAAAAGACAGACATACAGACAGGAACAGACTAACTAAAACAGAGAGAGAGACAGCACCAGAAAGAGAAGGAGAAAGAGAAAGAGAATGACAGGAGACAGAGAAGAGAGAGTGAGAGAGAGGCAGAGAAGGAGTAAGTTACAACCACCATGAAAACACAGAGAAAGACAGAAAAACATTGACATGAGACAAAGACAGTAACACACAGTAAAACACAGAGAAAAACAGAGAGAGAGACAGAGAGAATGACAGGAACAGAGAAGAGAGACAGATAGAGAAGCAGAGAAGGGGTAAGTTACAAACATCATGAAAACACAGAGAAAGACAGGGAGAGAAACAGAGGAATAGAAAGACAAACATAGAAAAACAAGGAGAAATAGAATGACAGGTGTGTGTGTGTGTGTGTGTGTGAGAGAGAGAGAGAGAGAGAGAGAGAGAGAGAGAGAGAGAGAGAGAGAGAGAGAGAGAGAGAGAGAGAGAGAGAAGGGCTAAGTTACAGCCACTATGAAAACACAGACAGAAAAAGAAAGAAAGACAGAATGACAGAAAAAGAGAGAAGCACAGAAAAAGACAGAGAAAAACAGAAAGAGCATGACAGGAGACAAAGAAAAGACAGAGAGAGAGAGGCAAAGAGAGGGTAAGTCACAACCACCATGAAAACACAGAGAAAGAGACACACACAGAAAGACAGGAACACAGAAAAAGACACACACACAGCGAGACAGAAAAAAACAGAAAGAGAATGACAGGAGACAGAGAAGAGACAGAGACAGAGGCAGAGAATGGGTAAGTTACAAGTGCCATGAAAACACACGCACGGAGTCGCCAAAAATTTTATATCTGGAATTACTTGCCAGCATAACTCGGCGTAACTACATTATCTGGGACGGTATTCGTGTTTACAGGGGTGGACTCAGCGGATCTCTGGGTGGAGGGGAGGGGAGAGGGGTGGGGGAAGCTGGGGAGTGGGGAAGGAGAGAGATAGAGGGTTGGAGGGGGGGGAGGGGGGAGTTTAAGAGAGGGGAGAGGGAGGAGTCTGACAATTTCCCAGGGCAGCTGACTTTGGCTGATTTTTTTTTTCTTCTCTTCGGTCCACCTACAATGTGTACCGTATGCTTATACACACACACACACACACACACACACACACACACAGAGGTAGTCAAAGGAGGCAGACGTGCGACATCGGCGCTCCGTACCGAACCAACACGGCCAGTGGCATTACCTAAATTAGTATCTTTGTATGAGTCAAGCTCTGCACCAGGTTAGACTAAATGATTTTTCATTGTTAAAAGAAAAAAAAATAATAAGAAGGTTAAACAAGACTTGTTCAAACAAAAGAGAGAACCAAGACGAAAGAATGCGCTCAGTCAGCTGAGGTTTGTTTACAGCAGCATGGGGAATGTAAGTACATACTCTGTACTTATAGTATTGCAAAATGGAGACATACTTTAGTAAAGCAAATTTGGAAAAGAAAAGGGATAAAGGTAGAAAGCAAGATGATAATTTCTACCAAGAACTGGCTGAAGTGGAGACTCACAACAGACTGGTTGAACGTGTACACAAACTAGAAATGGCTTTCAAAAATGAAATTGATGAAATAAAGAAGCAGATGCACTTGCAAAAGGAAGAAATAGAAAAACTAGGAAGGGAGGCCAACAAGAAAGACACAACCATCAGTGAACTAACAGTGGAATTGAGTACACTTAGGAAGAAAATGAGTGAAATGGCAAGTACAGTAGTCAATCACGAGAGTGTTATGGAAGAGTTCAAAAATGACACAGAGACAATTAGGCAAGGAAGCAGTCTGATAGACCAAAGCAGTGATATTGATAAGATAACACAGGTGAATGAAGCTGTGCAAAGCTACAAAAATGATGTGGAAACCACGTATGCTGAAATGGTGAAAGTAAAGAAAGACTTAGAAACAAGGGTGGAGGAAAAAAGCATTAAACAGGAAGTGAAAAGAATAATCCAAAACAATCCAAAGTTAGTCAGAGATTCAGTAGATATAAACAAATCTATAGTAATCACTGGTATAGAAGAGGAAGAAGTAAAAAAACAAGATCACAAGAGACAAAAAGGAGATGGCAAATGTAATGAGCTTACTGAAAGAAGTATCAGAGGAAACCTGTAGTAAAGACATAGAGGAACACAAAAGGTTAGGGAAATACGAGAATAGCAGGACAAGACCTCTAAAGGTGACTTTCCAGAGTGTAAACACTGTGGAGGAGATACTAAAAAATGCAAAGAATCTTATGGAAAAAGAGGAGTTCAAAAATGTATGGATAAAAAGATGCCTAACACAAGAGGAACTGGAAGTACTGAAAGAGACAAGGGAAGAAGCAAAAACAAAAAATGAGGGAAGATCAGAAGAGGAGAAGAAGAAATTTTTTTACAAAGTAATAGGATTGCAGGTACGAAAGTGGTACACAAACAGGATGGATAAAAAGGAGGAAGATAGTAAAACCATGTCATGACAAGTATAGAAACAAGATGATAAAGTTGATGTACTCAAATGTGGATGGAATGGTATCTATATTACTAGAGATGAATGATTATGTCAGAGAAAATGAACCACAAATAATATGCCTAACTGAAACAAAATTAACACCAAGGATATCCAATGACATACTAAACTTAGAGGAATACAATATATGGAGAAGAGACAAATTTAAAAAAAGGAGGAGGAATTATAATATTAATTAAGAAAAATCTAAAAGTCAATGAAATAAAACTAGATATACCATCACAAGTAGAACTGATTAAAGTAGAGATCAACACATCTGAAGGGAAAGTAATTGTAGCCAATTTGTACATGCCACCCAGGTCAAACACATGGGAAAGAGACGAATATGAGGACCTGGCAGAGAGTACAATTCAGAGTTTAAGATCATTACTACATAAAATGGAAGAGAAATCGGAAAGAATTATACTAACTGGAGATTTTAATACAAATATAAACTGGAATACTCGAGATATAATTAGCCAAGAAAGCTGTTGGGACCAAAAGCTCCTGGATCTCGTGCAAGAGTTTTTCCTAACGCAACATGTGAGGGGAACCACCAGAAAAAGAGGACTCGATGTACCTTCAGTGCTAGATCTAATATTTACTAGGCAAGAAAATGATATTGACATTTTAATATAACACCCTCCACTCGGCAAAAGCGATCATGCAGTACTAAATTGCAACTTCAGGATAGCATATGACAGTTAACAACAATGAAAGTTACAAAAAGAGCCTAAACTATAAAAAGGGAAATTATTATGACCTAAAGAAGTATTTCTTAGAAGTTGATTGGGAAAATGAGCTTAGAGGACAAGATTTAGATGCTGTATATAAAAAATTCTGTGAATTTTATGAAATAGGAGTCCAGAAGCACATCCCACAGCACAAAGAAGCAGATAAGAAAATACAGAAATGGTTCAATACAGAATGTAAAAAATCAAAAGAAAGAAGAGATTTGTTGTGGAATAGACACAGAAAACACAATAGTGAAAGGGCGTATAATAATTACAAACAGGCAAGAAACGATTATACAAGAATAAGAAGGGAAGCCCAAAAACAGTTTGAGAAGGATATAATAAATAAAAGTAGTGATCAATCAAAGCTGTTTTACACCTATATCAGAAGCAAAACCAAAGTAAAAGATATAATACAATCCATTACGGACGAGGGAATCACTTATACACAAGAGAAAGATATTTGTGAAGCACTAAATAAGAATTTCCAATTAGTTTTTACAGAAGAAAAAATTTTTGAGAGGGACTATGTGGAACATGCATGTCCACACATACTACCAGATATACAAATAGCAGAAAAAGTAATACAGGAGGAGTTAAGTAAATTAGACAGAGGAAAAGCAAGTGGTCCTGATGAAATTTCATGTTGGGTACTACGAGAATGTGCAAAGGAGTTAAGTAAACCATTATTTTTAATTTTCAAGAAATCCTTGAGTCAAGGTAAACTACCTGATATTTGGAAAAAAGCAAATATTGTCCCTTTATTCAAGAAAGGAAATGATAAAATCCACTCAACTGCCGACCAGTATCACTGACCAGTGTTGTAAGCAAAGTATTAGAAAAGCTTATAAGAAAAGCTTGGGTAAATCATCTAGAAGAACACAGTATGATAACAGAAAGACAGTTTGGTTTCAGAAAAGGAAAGTCATGTGTAACTAATCTGTTGAGCTACTATGACAGAGTAACAAACACAATACAGGAAAGAGAAGGATGGGTGGACAGTATCTATTTAGATTTCAAGAAAGCTTTTGACACAGTACCACACCAAAGACTTTTATGGAAACTGTACCATCAAGGAGGAATTCGAGGCAAACTGTTTTGTTGGATGCAAGATTTTCTCATAAAAAGAGAAATAAGAACAGTACTAGGAGGAAACTACTCATCATGGAAAGAAGTGACTAGTGGAGTACCACAGGGTTCAGTGCTGGCACCAATCATGTTTTTAGTGTATATAAATGATATAAACAGTATCACTGGAAATGAGAGCTATCTGAATATGTTTGCAGATGATGCAAAAATACAAAGGAGAATTACTAACACAGACTCTTGTAACGAGCTACAAGAAGAATTAAATAAACTTCATGAATGGAGTAATACATGGCAAATGGAATTCAGTTGGACAAGTGTCATGTAATCAAGTTTGGTAAAAGTGGAAAAAGACCTGATTGGGATTATAAGTTAGGAAATAAAACCCTATACACATCAGAAAGAGAGAAGGACCTAGGTGTGATTATCAATAACAGACTATCTCCGGCTGACCACATCAGCAAGAAGGTACGGAACATGTATACACTGCTTGCAAATATGAGAATAGCATTCACATACATAAATGAAGACATGCTAAGAAGGATAATAACATCATTCATTAGACCAACCCTGGAATATGCATCAGTAGTCTGGAGTCGTCATCTCAAAAAACACATAGACAAGATTGAAAAAGTTCAAAGGGCCACTACAAGATGGATACCAAGCTTAAGGGACCTAAGTTACGGAGAGACTAAATAAACTGAATCTACCAACACTACAGGAGAGAAGGAAAAAAAGGTGACATGATAATGCTATATAAGTGCATATCAGGGAAGGAGAAAATAGACATAAATGAGTACTTAACATATGGGGAAGCATCAGCAAAGTGGACACTGCAAAAAACTGCATACGAAGAGAGGTGATAAAGACGTAAGGAAATTCAGTTTCCCAAACAGAGCAATTGATCAATGGAATGCACTACCGAATGAAATAGTGTGTGCCAAAACAATTCACAAATTTAAGGATATGTACGATAAATATGGTTTAAGACACGGGACAGTACGAGCTTGACTCATTCCTGTAAAGATACAATTAGGTAAGAACAATTAGGTAAGGTACGAACACACACACACACACACACACTTAAAGTCTTCGCTCGCTCCCTCTCTCTCTTTTCCCCGTCTCTCTCTCTCTCTCTCTCTCTCTCTCAATATTTTTTTTTACTAAGCTGTTCTTAAACTCTCATTCCTAACCCCATTTTCTTTGAACTTTTATTTTCTCAAATCCACTTTCCTTGTCACTCATAATCACACATTCTTACCTTCATTTCACTAATTTTCTCACTTCTTGCTCACTTTTTCCTAATTTTTCTTTCTCAGCCACTTTTACTATTCACACATACGTTGCCTCTCACTCTCGTCCTTAGTCAGACTCTCTCTCTTACGTTGGTCTGACCTCAGTAGAATTAGCTTCTTTTTTTTTCCCCCCCCCAACAGATAACTTCGTCTAGGACCAACAGGTCTCTATGTTGTACTCTCTCTCTCTCTCTCTCTCTCTCTCTCTCTCTCTCTCTCTCTCTCTCTCTCTCTCTCATATTCTTTTTTCTGGGATCTACTCTACCTGGAATTGATGACAGGTGTGGCTGACTCCAAGCTGCTGAAGTCCCCCCTTTGCTTACCTGGAGGAAGGGAAAAGGTGGATTAACAGGTGAAGTAAGATCGTGAAGTATAATTAGGCAAATATGCTATAAATTAGGAGTATTTTGAGGAAAATATGCTATAACAGTGAGTATATTGAGGGAAATAAGGTATAATACTCGTAAGAAGGTATTTGTAACTGAGAATGTACTGATATGGCTGGGTCTAAGTGGCTTCGTCCCCCATTGCAAACTGGGAGATATAGAAAATGGGAACTTGTAAATGGGCGACTCGAAAAAAATAAAAGTTTGAAGAATCGGTCACAGCTTATGGATAAATACTGAACTCTCTCTTTCTCTCTCTCAACATTTTTCTCTTTCCTAGTCTCCCTCTTCCAGTACCTCCTCTCTCTCTCTCTCTCTCTCTCTCTCTCTCTCTCTCTCTCTCTCTCTCTCTCTCTCATCAGCAGCAGCAGCCGTTTGAGTATCCACTGCAGGACCGGCCCATCCCTACCGAAGTCGGGACGATACAGCCAATGTATCTCTACCTATACTCAGTTTCTTTTATCGAGGCGAAGATGCACTTGACAGATTGGTGATTATTGGCTGAATGCAACATTACTTCATAATCTAGCATTATTAACTGACAACAAATATCTGAGGGGGAAATCTGGGTTAGTAAATATTTTTTGGACATCTGCATTCAGCCAAACATCATCAACCAGTCAAGCGCATCTTCGCCTCAATAAAAAAAAACGGAGTATAGTGGCTTAGGCTGTCTGGTAGCGATTGTATGTAGGGTGAGAAGTGCTTGTAAGTGTAATTGTAGTGTTGGAGTGGCTTTGGATGTGTGTGTAGTCTGTGAACCAAGTGTAATCGGCCCGCGCAAGCCGACTGGGTGCAAGCATACTTTATACTAAGCGACACTGGTTCAACCACAGCACCCCTTGTGTCCCCCAATGCAGTACGTGGCCGGATGAACACTCCCAAGGTTTATTACCCCGGCGGGGCGCGAACCCTGGTTCATCCGTGTACGAAACGCACACTCTACCACTGTACCACAGAGTCTCTCTCTCTCTCTCTCTCTCTCTCTACTTTTTCTTTTCATCCTCTTCTCCATCCCACTTTTCCATTTTTTCTCCTCTCTCTCCCCCTCCCCCCCTCTCTCTCCCTCTCTCTCTCTCTCTTTTTTTTCTCTCTCTCTCTCTCTCTCTCTCTCTCTCTCTCTCTCTCAGCGTCTCCAATCCGCTGAAAGAAATATACCAGTGTTTGGATGAGAGAGAGAGAGAGAGAGAGAGAGAGAGAGAGAGAGAGAGAGAGAGAGAGAGAACATTTCCACATCATCACCACGCATTTCTACCTATCTATAGCCAGACGCCTTAATCCCGTAAGGGGTGGCCACAAACAAATCGCCTCCATGTCCCCTTGTACCCTGCCATTTCGCTGCCCATCCCCCAACTTACATCCCCTTTCCTCGTAAACCTCTCCACTCCATCCCTTCCTCTCATCATCGACCTCTCCTTACCTCTCCCCCGCACTCACATTCACTCTCCTAGTTAGTCTCTCACTCTCCATTCTCTCCACATGGCCAGACCACCTCAATGTATTTAGGTGTTTCTAAAGAAGCTGAATAAAATCATAGTTTGGGGCCACACTTGCTCAAAAAAACATGTGATCGACAAGAGGAAACGATGCACCGGGTTAGAGCTACTGCAATATCCGGGTCTGAACGTTGGACGAACCCCTGAGCCTCGTTTCTTCTTGACAGTCACATATTTTCCGGAAGTGGAGCCTGTGACCTCGAAATGGACGGATCTTGAATGTGGCTCATTTTATTGTTTTTTTCCTTGGAAGGAACAATACAGCGGGTTCCTGGCCTTTGGTTCCTTCTTTCTTGCATAAAAAAAAAAATAAATAATTACACAAAAATGGCCGCACCTTTACATACTACTTCGTTCTGAGTTCATACCTGTCCTATTCTCGTCAGCACAGGTAGCGTTGCACATCTTCCTAAGCGACTTAATGAACACTGCACATGATTGCACATTGCGATATGAAAACTGCTCAGGACTGATATTGCAGGCTGGAAGGGCTGCATACTAACACCTCTTCCTTAGCGATTTATTTTTGGATATGGCTGGTTAATATCCTTTTGGTACGTTATTTATACAGAGGATGGCGATGATGCAAAGATTTATTTAACACAGAAGAGGACAGTAAGGAGTAATAAAGAAAATAAATCACTTAGGAAAAGGTGTTAGGGAGCTGGGGTTCTCTCTTAGGAAAATCTAGTAACAGCAAGAATTGAATACAGAGTAGGGCAGTAAGGTGTAACAAACAAAATAAATCGCTTAAGAAAAGGTGTATATGGCGTCCTCGGGGTAAAGGTATGTATGATGTAACCCCTTCAGTACGATGACTTTATACTAATTACATTCTTGCTACCGACTTAGTTCAGCTGAGAGAGACCAGTCCTTGCAACGAGGTCTATCTGTTTATCAATTTATCAATCTATCTATCTATCTATCCAACAATCTATTTATATATCTATCTGTCTATATGTTTCTCTCTTCGTCTCTGTCTCACTATCATTCTCATTTCCTTGTCTTTCCCATTCCCCTTTTCATTACCTCTCTCTCTCTCTCTCTCTCTCTCTCTCTCTCAGATTAAAGTAAGTTAGCCTTGATTAGTTTAACCTGAGTTACGCTCCTTCCTCCTTATTCTCTTTCATCGTCCTCTTTCTCATTGTGTGTGTGTGTGTGTGTGTGTGTGTGTGTGTGTGTGTGTGTGTGTGTGTGTGTGTGAAAGTATGTATGTATGTACAGGTATGTATGTATGTATGTACGTATGTGCATGTGTGTGTGTTTGTATGTATGTATGTATGAGTTTGCATGTATGTATGTATTCTGTGTGTGTGTGTGTGTGTGTGTGTGTGTGTGTGTGTGTGTGTGTGTGAAAGTATGTATGTATGTATGTACAGGTATGTATGTATGTATGTATGTACGTATGTGCATGTGTGTGTGTTTGTATGTATGTATTCTGTGTGTGTGTGTGTGTGTGTGTGTGTGTGTGTGTGTGTGTGTGTGTGTGTGTGTGTGTGTGTGTGTGTGTGTGTGTGATGCCTTCCTTAAGTATATGTCATCTATTTTTTCAACACATACTATTTTCAAAACAATTCATCTTCCCTATATCTTGAAGGAACTCAATTTTTCTTAAGATCACCACCGTTTTCGTCATTTCAAGAGTGAGGAGAAGAGGTAGACTGAGAACAAGATGGAGAGATGAAGTTTACATATTTGCTGG
>NC_137069.1:6091336-6108836 GCF_032717465.1 Coenobita brevimanus | reverse complement strand
CCCATCCCTTTAACTCCCCTTCCCTTTAACTTCCCATCCCTTTAACTCCCCTTTAACTCCTATCCCTTTATTAACTTCAGTTGTATGCATTAATTTTCTCAAGTATAGCTGTATTTAACGCTCGCAATCTCGTCACCTGAGGCAGCTCCCTAGCACCTCTTCCTTGACGATTTACTTTTGGATAAAGCTAGTTAATATCAATTTGTACGTTATTTGTGCTGAGAATGGCAGTATTTGAGTGATATAAATGACACAGATGGAGACATTAAGGAGCAAAAAAGCAAAATAAAGTCGCTTAGGAGGAGGTGTTAGGGAGCTTGTATAGAGACGCCTGGCGTCTCAAAGTGTTGCCTTGCGTTGGTTCGATCCCCAAGAGTTTTTTTTTTTTTTTTTTTTAGTAATATAGGGTGGCCCGAATATTGCACTTTTCAGTCTTGTGTGTTGCGGAAACGGCTCTGTCTGTTGGTGTGGGAGGAGCAGATATTTTCAGATATTTTGTCTGCCTTGTGAAATACGTAATAAAAATATAATTAAAGGACGTTCAGAAGGCAAACACTACAAGGCTGACGTAACAAGATGAATGGGAAGTAGAATGTGATGCAGGGAAGTAGAATGTGATGCAGGGAAGTAGAATGTGATGCAGGGAAGTAGAATGTGATGTAATGGAGTAGAATGTGATGCAGGGAAGTAGAATGTGATGCAGGGAAGTAGAATGTGATGTAATGAAGTAGAATGTGATGTAATGAAGTAGAATGTGATGTAATGAAGTAGAATGTGATGCAGGGAAGTAGAATGTGATGTAATGAAGTAGAATGTGATGTAATGAAGTAGAATGTGATGCAGGGAAGTAGAAAATGATGCAAGGAAAGTAGAAAATGTTGCAAGGGAAGTAGAATGTGATGCAGGGAAGTAGAATGTGATGCAGGGAAGTAGAATGTGATGCAGGGAAGTAGAATGTGATGCAGGGAAGTAGAATGTGATGCAGGGAAGTAGAAGATACTGGAGGGTAGACACTGGTACGTTGACTGAGCCGTCCTCACAACACAAGAGAAGTGGAATGCCATCAAGGGGGATAAACTGATCATCCACCCTTACATGTACAATATATTATTTTATCTTTAAAAAACAGTGTCGGTAAAAGTTAGTAAAAAAATACAAAATAGACCCATATTCGAAAAAAAAAAATGTTACTGGGGAGAATGAACTGTTTTGGCCAGACTTGGACCCTCTGTAGGTACGGGGTGAGAGAGAGAGAGAGAGAGAGAGAGAGAGAGAGAGAGAGAGAGAGAGAGAGAGAGAGAGAGAGAGAGAGAGAGAGAGAGAGAGAGTGAGAGTGAGAGAGAGAGAGAGTGAGAGTGAGAGAGAGAGAGAGAGAGAGAGAGACTCAAGATGTGAAAGGAAAAGTTTAGGAGGAGAAGGAAGAGAAGAGGATGGAAGGAGTAAGAAGAGGAAGAACAAGAGGAAAAGGAAGAAGTTTAGGATGAGGATGAGGAGGAAGTAGAGTAATAGGAGACGTGAGGAGGAGGAGGAGGACGACAGAGAATGTGAGGAGGAGGAGGAGGAGGAGGAGGAGGAGGAGGAGGAGGGGAGTTATGGAATAGGGTAATGGGTAGGGAAAAGTATGGTTTTGGGGGAGAGAGAGAGAGAGAGAGACAGAGAGAGAGAGTGTTAATCATTATAATCCTAACATTAATCCGTGTCAATTCATCCTAAATAAAAGATCCACGCACTCTTACGCACACTAATCCGTACTAAATGATCCGGAATATAAGATCCACGCACTCTAATCCGTGTTAATATAATTCTTACACTCTAATCCACGCAAAATATTCCTAAACAAATGATCCACGCACTCTCACGCACTCTAATCCGTGTTAAATGATCCGGAATATAAGATCCACGCACTCTAATCAGTGTTAAATTATCCGGAATATAAGATCCACGCACCCTGATCCGTGTTAAATGATTCGGAATAAGAGATCCACGCACTCTGATCCGTGTTAAATGATCCGACATATAAGATCCACACACTCTGATCCGTGTTAAATGATCCGGAATATATGATCCACGTACTCTAATCAGTGCTAAATGATCCGGAATAAAAGATCAAAGCACTCTCATCCGTGTTAAATGATCCGGAATATAAGATCCACGCCCTCTAATCAGTGTTAAATGATCTGGTGAGAGATCCACGCACTCTGATCCGTGTTAAGTGTTGCCAACTCTCGAGAATGCTTTCCAACATTGACCCAGCCGGGATCATCCGTCTCAGCCCGCTAACACAGAGCAAAAACCGCTGCATTAGCTACAGTGCTCCCCTCTCCCTCTCCCTCTCTCTCTCTCTCTTTTATTTTGGGATTTTCTCAATATTCTGTATTTTTACTATTTTCTTCTTTGTCTGGAACTTATTATTCTCTTCGCTTCGCCTTTTCCTTTACCCAAGTTCTTTTCTTCTGGCTTTCTTGGATTTACATCCATTCTCTCTCTCTCTCTCTCTCTCTCTCTCTCTCTCTCTCTCTCTCTCTCCAATTACTGTTCACCTCTCATTCCTCTGTCATATCCATATCTTCCCCTTCATCATGAATAGCTTGACTCTGTGTTTACATTCTGTGTATATGTGTGTGTGTGTGTGTGTGTGTGTGTGTGTGTGTGTGTGTGTGTGAGAGAGAGAGAGAGAGAGAGAGAGAGAGTCTCTCCCTCTGTCTCTCTCTCTCTCTGAAAAACAAATTATTATCACTTCGACATCAACGGAAATTCGTGCAGTAAAAAATTTAATAACAATAAATTCCTCTAAACCCAACACTCACCAAGAAAAAAAGTTGAGACTAATTAACTATACAAAGATATTTAGTACTAGTAACCAAGGAGACGAAATAAATCAGGGAAGGAATTGTCAATATCTTAAGAAACAAAATAAAGATTACACCCTGCTAAATGAAGAAACTGGGAACACACTGACGTGACTGGATGGCTCCAATGCCTGGTTATACAAACGTCCCTCAACTCCCTCCCTATCCCCCCAGAGGAGGATGGTGGACTGCTTGCATTCCACTGGGTTCACATTCAGATGAACCTGGGGTTGCAGTTACTACTACTACTACTACTACCGTACTACTACTGCTACTACCGTACTACTGCTGCTACTACCACCACTACTACTACTCCTACTACTACTATGAGTATCTTGTGGTGGTTGCAATAATAAAATGAAACAGTCACCGTAGGGAAGGAGTTAAAGACGTCCTCGTGCTGAAGGGGTTCACACACACACACACACACACACACACACACACACACACACACACACACACACACACACACACACAAATACAATGGCACTCAGAGTCTTGTTGCAAAATTGCTTTGATAAACATTGCAACAAAAGCAGAGACCCTAATGGAGAAGCCTGGACGAGGGTCTAATGCACACAATGAGGCTGTGCTACACACACACACACACACACACACACACACTTCTATCTTAAATGCTGAGTTTACCAAAAGAATATCACTACAGTATAATGCTAGTTACACAGAAGTGTTATGGAAAAGATATAAAGTCTTAGCATTATCTTTTTTCTGCCACTCAGTTACGTGAAATTACCTACGAAATGACGAAAAATTGGGCCAGGTTAATATGAAGGGAGTATACCAGGGAGTCTGATCACCTGAATAACCTCACATGTTGTTGAAATATACTTTGCAACTCTTGGTTATAAATTCCCTGCAATTGCAAAACAGACACTGATTGCAATGTATGTCACTAATTTATTATTATTTTATTTTTGGTTTTGGCTTTCCCAGCAGTAAAAACAAAAATCCTTCGTATTTTAATACCATGCATTTTTTTGGTCTTGGGATCCGTTGTAATTGTGTAGGCATTGACGTGTGTGTGTGTGTGTGTGTGTGTGTGTGTGTGTGAACGTCTGTCTCTTCGGTTTGTGTCTTAACTGTTTGTGTATGTACTGTCTATGAGATGGGAAATACATGAAACAAACAGACTGATACACACACACACACACACACACACACACACACAAACACACACACACACACACACACACACACACACACACACAGAGCAAAGCTACTGAAATTAAAGACAGAATTATAAAAAGCGAAAACACACACACACACACACACACACACACACACACACACACACACACACACACGCTCGCGCGCGCGCGCCGGAGACAAAAGAACAAACAAAAGAAAAAAAAGAAACAGCAGGCTGATGCACACACACACACACACACACACACACACACACACAAAACCCCACCCCATACACACCACCCCACCTCACACTCCCCACTCCACCCCACCCCACACACACCACCACACCCGACACCCACACCCACACCCACACACTCCCTCCACACACACACACACACACACACACACACACACACGCACGCACGCACGCACGCACACACACACACACACACACACACACACACACACACACACACACAAAACCCTACCTCAACCTCCCTCTGTCTCTCATCCATCTATCTTTATTTCTCTCAGTCCCCACGTCAGGTCTGTCTCTCTCTCGCCCCCACAAACTCCCACAGAATATCCAGCATGTAAACAAAGCAGACGCTGTTTACAGCAACACCAAATTGCCCCGCACTGAGCAAACAGGGTGGAGGGGTGTTTGCTTCGTTGCCTGTTGCATTATTTAGTGTTTGGCTGCAACATGCAAGGGTGGGGGGGGCAGCTGGCGACAGGAGCATGAAATTATAGAACAAAATCGACCATCCCCCATGCCTCAAAATTTTCACTACCATCAGACCATTTTCTGGGGGGGCTGTGGGGCTTAGGTTAGATTTTTTTTATTACAGGGTTTAGGATACAAATTACGACACCAAATTTCTGAGGTATATTCCAAAATTAGTGAAAATAAATCGCTAAATGAATACGTCAACAAACTACGTGAGGTTAAAAAAAAAAAAAAAAAAATCCGCTACATCAAGCAAGAATGATGGTAATTCAGCCGTAAAACTAGCATCAAAATCGCTGTGCTTGAATGAATAACTGAGTCCAGGACTATACTAGATAAATAAATAAATCAATATATAAGTATATAAACAAGTCATAAAAATCACAATCTAGCAATAATATCCCTCCATGAAAACAGGATATTTCAAACTCTAGCAAGTTTCGCTTCATTGGCAACGCTAGACTGAGGCGGTCCGGGCTTTCTCCCAAATTAAATTCCTTTTTATCTTATATAAGAACGAAACAGCTTAACAATTTAATTAGCAAATAAATAAATAAATAGAAAACGATAAGTGAAATGGTAAAAGATGGTCATAAACAAATATACCTAAATTAGAAAATAAATAAATAAACCAAAAGAGGTAAAGATTATGGTTAAATTTAGCAATAGAACTGCAACTCGCAAGGAAAATATAGGAGACAAATGGCTAAACAGTCAACAATATATTGCAAAATATATCGCTGAATTTAGCAACAAGATGGAAACAACAACAACAACAACAACTATTTCTAAGAAAAAGTAAAAGGAACGAAGAACAAAATAAAACAGTTTATGTTAACAAGTTAATGCCTTTTATAAATAAATATAAAAATATAAATCCCTCCCTTTTTCATCTACAAAAGAAGGTGAAAAAAGAAAAAAAAATCAGCATATCTAGCAGCAAAATAGCTGAACACCCAACCAAATCTTTCTTGTCTGGCAAGACTGGCTTCAGTGGCAACGCTGGACCGGCACTTCCTCCCCAGTAATCTTACAGCTTGCTCCACCTCGCCTTCGCTACTCGCAAGTCGGTAATCATCATCATCATGATCATCATTATCGCCCAAAATTTAAACACAGTCCTCCGTATGTAATAAAACAAACTAAAGCAATATCACTCAAAATTTAGCAACTGTGGCTTTACTGACAACGCTGGTTCGGCCCTCCCCCCCCACACCCCATAATTAATCTTTTAGTTTTCGCCACTCCTCCCTCGCTGCTTCTCATGATTAATCAGCGCCCTGGACGACGCTCTGACGTTACATCTCGTACCAGGCGCCATCATTCCACCCCATGCCCCCGTCTGTCTGTCTGTCTGTCTCCTTCAAGAATATGTATATATATAGAAAAACCAGCACTCTGTGGAGCATCGTCCTTTTTGGGGGGGAGGGGGGAGCGCAACAGTTTATGAGACAATTTTATTCCATCATCAGGCAATGTACAGTACAAGTTAAAAGAAACATCAGTCAATTTATAGAGTTCATTATAAAAACTAACACAAAAGGAAATAAAAGTATCGGATATTAAATGATCTGGTCGATCTATAATAAAACAAAGTAAAAAATCAGTACAAATAAAGAAAAAACAGTGAAGCCAAGGAAAAGAACAAGGTAAAAAAAAAAAAAAGAGTCAAATAAAGTCCACAGGTAAAGCATTATAGTCGGCTACTTACATTAAAAACACAAGAGGTCAAGGGAAGTGTCATTGCTGGCTAGTGACGGCCTATGCTGCACCGTCAACAGGGACTCCACTACAGAGAACTCCACCTGGTTGACACGGGTAGTGAGGACTGGGAAGGAGTCAAAGCGGATGGGGTGGTTAGACTGTAGGGAATATTTACGTATGGCGCTGTAGGATGGTTTGACTAATGAAGGAGTCAATGTGGATGGGATGGTTAGACTAAGGAATGTTTACGTATGGCGCTGTAGGATGGTTTGGCTAATGACCTGCTTGTTCTCACTGACAGACCCAAGCGCTCAGAGATATGAACCCTTAGCTGGTGTCTGGTTTGGCCAGTGTACGACCATTTTATCCTCACAATATTTTCCACGTGAATTTAAAGAGTTTCATCACTGAATGTTATGGAAAATCAAACAAGGATTACTGTTTCTATTTACTAGCGTGTGTTCTGGTATTGTTCATTCTCAGTTTGCTTGTGTGTGTGTGTGTGTGTGTGTGTTTGTGTGTGTTGCTTTCTCTCAAGCACACATACATTCCTTGAAAAAATACACATACACTATTACACACACACACACACACACACACACACACACACACACACTTTAAGAACAACACAACATGCAGAACGCCAAGACTGTTTTCGCCTTTTTTTTTTCTTTATACCAAGGCTGATACTATGCTGAGGAAAATCGTCTGACAGTAGCCACCAAGAAGACGAATAAAGACAAGCTAAAATCAATTCCATTATTCCAGTGCCTTTCGTTTATTTCTTACCTTAGTATTTTAAGAACGATGTTTTTTATATTACGATTTTTTCGAACGGGGGGGGAGGGTATAAATACTCTCAATTAACCCCGCCTCTTCAAATCGTCTCCCCCTAAGCTTAAGATAATCGTCTGTTGGTAGCAATCGTAGTTAAGTCCCAGGAGTCAAAGTCTTAATATAAACAAAAAAAACTCCAAGAATATGAAGTTAGCCTAAAGACGCTTACTTGGGCCTACATACACCTGATTTGCTATTACCTGACGGGACGGGGTCAATGCCACACATGTATTACTAAATCGTGGAGGGTTGAAATTTGTAAGCCGTGATTATGAGGTAGGTACGAGTCTCCTTGGTTACTAGTTAAATCGACCTGTCCTTCTAACTACACCTGCTCATCAATTGAGCTGAAAGAAGTTTGGCGTCTTTGTATAGTTGAGAGAGAGAGAGAGAGAGAGAGAGAGAGAGAGAGAGAGCATATGGCTGTGGGCAGGTCACATCCTTCGTAGAAAAGATAATATGGACACCCAGGGCAACTGAGTGGCAGCCCAGAGATGGAGTGAGAGGAAGAGGCAGAACTGGGTGCAAAAACATGTGTACATTGCTAGGATTGGACGGAACAGGCAAAGTCACCAGATGAGAGAAGAGAAGGATGGGGGTGACCTTTCTGTAGTACGTGCCAGGCTATCTTTAGACGATTTTCTTTTGCTTACGGAAGATTTCTCGACCTTGAGGAGTTAGTGTCTTAGTTAACTCCTTCTTATCTATTTTTTTTTTTATGTGTTCGACTCTGGGCATAGGCTTCACAGCCTGGTCCCAAGGCCCAGAAGTCCTCCTACATATCATACACCTCTACATGTCACCACTTCGGCGCTAACACCCACCGTCCATACCGAATACATGCTAGGGCTGTCTCATACAAGACTGGTGCATTGGTATTAGAAGGGGGTATTTTTACGACATGTCGGCGGGTCTTCTGGTAGATTAGTAAAGTCTGCTTTACATGAAATTCAAATCCTTAAACTGTTCCCTGCCCCAGCGGGGATCTGAAGGTTCGGTAGAACAGTAGGCCACCTCTCTACCGAGAGATCTTTCCCAAGTAGAAAAGAAATTGTTTGGTATAAGGCGAATTATAATGGAAAAGACGATAACACAGAGAAAAGCAAAGTTATGTAAGATGAAGAAGAAGATGAAGAAGAAAAGTAGTAGTAGTAGTAGTAGTAGTAGTAAAAATAATAATAATAATTTAATAAAAACTCCCTAAACAATAAAACACATCATCCGATTAAGAACTAAGAATAACTCATACCTCGACATTACTAATAAAAAAATAAATAATAAAAAAATATATCCTAGTAGGGAAGGGATGAAATACGTCTCAAGACATTTTCCTAGGAGGGTCCCAGGGGTGAGTTCAAAGGCTTCCAACTCTGCTATAAGAGTGTTGAGAGAGAGAGAAACCCGGCCAGAAAAGAGGGTGAAAAGTAGTGGAGTGTGTGTGTGTGTGTGTGTGTGTGTGTGTGTGTGTGTGTGTGTGTGGTACAGTAAGTTTAAGTGTGCGTGCGTCCGTGTGTGTTTGCGTGCGTGTGTGTGTGTGCAAGAGGCGAGAGGGCTTTTATGTCTTTGAGTGGAGTCGGCTTTTGAGGCGAGGCGGAAGACAGCCTCCTTCAAGGTCTACCTCGACTTTCTCAAATAAACGACAGTAATTCTCAAAATCGGGGGTTGGGCGAGGCGGGAAAACACGGATGAAAGCAAGGAGGAAAATTGTGCTCTAGGAAACGAGGAAAGGGAAGGAAAATAATGTGAAAAAGGGAGGAAAAATGTGCTCCTAAGAAACGAGGAAGAGGAAGGAGAAGGATGACAACCATAAGGAAAATTTGTGCCTCTGGGAAAGATGGGAAAGGAAAGATGACGAAGTCGATAAAAAAAGAGTGTTTGTCCTCTTACAAAATGGGAAGAGGGAGCAAAATAATATCTCTTTATGTTCTAGTTTTTATCTTCAAACAAAATTTTTTCCGGGGTATTGGTTCTGTCACGAACTGGCGCGATTCTCTATCTAAATAAACTCGTGACATTAAACTTTGGTGGGAAACCGCGAATTCTAGTGAATTTCCAATAAGTATCACTCAGTCAACCGTCCCCGTATTCACCCGATCGGGAGTGTTTTCAGAATATTTTTCACTGTTTCATAAGTGATCGTCCTTGCACGCGACATTAGCGCTTTCGCTGAGTGATTTGTTATAGGCATGCATCGCTCGCATTAATTCCATTAGCAAGAGCGCAGCCGACACTCGCCCCTCTCTCACAATTTGAATTCAGTCAGGATTAGAGCACCGTGGGACTAGGTTCGTTGGCCTGGCTTGGAGCAGCGTGTGTACAGCGAGTTCCTGAATCCCCACCTAGCGTGAATCGGTGAGAGGTTCAGCGTGTGTGGCAGCATCCTTCCTCAGCAACGACGCCCAGTTCATCCCGCTTAGCCCACTCTCTGACCAGTATTTTCTTTTCGTTTTTCCTAGGCTTAAGAGTTTAGCTTTTGAGTGAGCGAGTGAGTGTGTCCTCCTTATTTTGAATTCATTTGAGACTCATGTAACGTAAAATTTGTTTCATTGTAATTAATAAATTCACAGTTCTTTTCTCTTGAGCTTATTGTAATGTAAACTCGTGTTTTATTTCTCCACATTAAGCTTATTTTAGTTGTCGCTCCTAGTTTGCATAAACGATTCGCATCATTCATAACTGGTACATAGGCCAGTCCTTTTTAATAAGCTCAAAATCCGTTGTGCAACTTGGAGTTAATGCACCAGCAAGAACCTGCTTATCATTAATAGCATTAGATATTGATTGTCAGGGGTGGAGTCACTTTCTCCAGAGGCTAACAGTACCAATAAACAGCACGTGTGAGTAATTAGTCTCTGCTGTGTACTGTTGAGAAAGTTTATAAATTTTCGTCCTTAGAGAATCGGCGAAGTAAGCCGGCATAAAGTAATCATTGCTTGATTTTCACAAGTCAATTCTTTGTCCTTGTTCTCAAGTAACATTTAAAGTATTCCTTAATATTGTAAAAACACAAAAACCCCGTGACATCTGGCGACCTCATTCCATGATATTAACTCCTAGCTCTAAAGTTATTCACGAGACAATACTCATTCACTCATACTTAGGTATTTATCATTAAAGTCTATCGGCACTATCTTACTGGTGATTATTAATTCATTTTTATTAATTTACGTAATAATTTTCACAGTCAGTTGTTTGTTTAATTTTCTTTCTTTACCAGTTAACTACATAAAACTGGTCACCATTAACCTGTGGCTATATTCTTTATTCTTGATTATTGGCATCTTTCTCTGCAAAATAGCAGTCAGTACTTAGTCTTTGGTTCACTCAGACTGAGTTAGCATCATGACTAATGTCTATGTACAGGAAGCTAAAGATATGGGGCTTAGCGATCCCGAGAAAATCCAAAACTAGGTCCTCTCACGGTTTAAATATGAGCAACAACGTGAGATAGATGCTCGTGAAGAATGTGAAAGAGAACGTGAACACGAGTGAAAACAATGCGAGGAACGTGAGAGAGAACGTGAACACGAGCGAAAACAATGCGAACTTGAGTTAGAACAAGAGTGAGAACAACGCGAATACAAGCAAGAACAGCAAGAGAGAGAGTGAGAACACGAACGTGCCGAGCGAGAAGCTCGCGAAAAACATGAACTTGAAATGTTGAAGCTCAAGTGAGACCCCTTAGCTTCAGAAACATCTGGTACAGCTAACCCAAGCTCCACGAGCGCTCTCCCTGAACACGTTTTGGTGACCCCACACATCAAGCTTCCTCCATACAAGGAAGGCAAGCGAATCGAGCCATACATAGCTCGTTTTGAAGACATGGCTCAACTGTACCAGCTGGATGATGCAGCTAAGCAGCTCCAGTTCCTTAGCTTGTTTGAGGGCCCTGCTCTCGATATTCTCCACAGAATTCATGGAGACAATCTCACGTATGAGATGAAGGCCACACTCGTCAAAGCGTACGGTCTTACAGCTGACGACGCCAAGAGTCAGTTTATGAGGGAGCATTCAGTTTCTTGATCGACTTACTGCTTACTTAGATGAGTGGATAGAGAAAGATGAAACTCCTTCCACGCGTGAGGGTATAATTGACCTTATGATGCATACGCAGCTAGAAAAATTGTTGCCTGGTGAGCTTATGGCTCAGCTTAAGATCTGCCAGGTAAGGGATGCCAGCCAAATGGTGGAGAAGGTTGATGCATTCTTCACTGCATACGGATATCAAACTCATAAGCAACACACCTGGAACAGGAAAGCTGATAAATCTGGAAAACAGTCTCAGACTGAACCCCAGCAACAAGGCCGTTCTCAGAATAATGGCCAAGGTCCAAAACCGCAGAAGGACCAGGGGCAAAACACTCAGGTTTCTGAGTGGAAGCGGTATGACAAGCAGAACCCTAACCAGCAGCAGTACGAAGTATCAGTATTTCATGCAGCAGCAGGGCAAGGACAAACCACGTAACCCTCAGTCAGGACAATCGACTGTAGTGTATCAAAGGCAGGATGAAAATGCAGCCCTCATGCCACAACAAGCATACAGTGGTGCCAACCCCACCAGTACAGGTACTTCCCCGCAGTTCACTAGCTCCTCAGCGACCGTGAACCCTCCATCTCAGGTGGTCAATGCTCCAGCTCCTCAGATGGTGAGCACGACCCCTCAGGCATCAAGTTCTCAGGGCACCACATTTGCTGCATTGTTTGTTCTGCAGTCTCACCAATGACTGGCTGCTATCTCCTCAGACCCTTCCACCAGTAACACTGCCTTTCTTGTTCAGCCAGGGTTTGTGGGAGACATTCCTGTGAAGGTCCTGAGAGACAGTGGGTCCTCAGGTTGCTCTGTCAGGCAGAGTCTAGTTTGGCCTGAGGAGTATACAGGTCGACAGATCCAAGCTAACCTTATTGATGGATCAGTGAGATTGTTCCCTGAGGCACGTATCCAGGTGGTATCTCCATTTTACACTGGTACGACACTCGCAATTTTCATGCCAGAACCTTTGTTTGACCTTAT
Organism: Coenobita brevimanus; assembly: GCF_032717465.1. NCBI lineage: Eukaryota > Metazoa > Arthropoda > Malacostraca > Decapoda > Coenobitidae > Coenobita > Coenobita brevimanus. The sequence continues at coordinate 6,096,556 of NC_137069.1, read as the reverse complement.
CATAGGCAATATTCCCGGTGCCAAGGATAGTTGCACTTAAGATGACACTACTCAGACTTCAGCTACAGTAACACGAGCCATGACTGAGGCTCCAAACTGTGTCACCGCGGTGACCATTGAATCGCCGCAAGATCTGGTGTGTAGCCAGGTTGTTGTTCAAGAACAACATTCCGACCCAACACTTGCTGCCGTGCAAAAGAAACAAAAGGGTAGAGTGATAAAGTATTCACGGGGAGATCAAGCCAAGTTCCTTCACAAACAAAGACGGCTGTACCATGAGTAACGAACACCCCAGGGCGAGGTTTGACTGCAGTTTGTCGTTCCTGTTAACTACCACCTAGCAGTGTTAGAATGGGGTCATTGTTCAGCCTGAGGAGGTCACCTGGGCAAAAGGAAAACCCAGGGTCGTATCCGTGCTGACTTTTTCTGGCCAGGGATGGGACGAGAAATAGATAGTTTTGTGTGTTCCTGCAATGTGTGTCCATGTACCACTAATCAGGGACATGTGCTTCCTGTGCTGTTTGAAACCACACCCGTAATCTCTAAGTCAGGTGAGAGACAGGGCAGTGGTGAAGTGGGTGCAGACCTGGCATCTCACCCGTTGGCCCCACAGGACACAGTATGTCCAGGGCCAGTACATACATATGTACCGTAGGTTCAGGGAGGAAGTTCAAGAACCTCGCAGAGACACTCCGAGGCTGTGTATGAATTACCTTGTGGAACGTCTTGAGCTGTGGGCCTCTCTGAGGATTCCCGGAGAATGCATATTATCCACATGAGTGTTCACACCCACGGTGGGTGTTAAAATGTGACCAGCCCGAGACTGCGTAGGGATTCTCAGCTTCCTGTCATTAATCGTAAGTGTAGAGTTAGTTTAACCAGTAAACTGGGTTCCATTAGCGAATTGCAGCATTTGATGTCCTGCACAGACGCCCAGTCTTTTCGCTCATGACCACGTTCCCTGGTTAATTTAGCGAATTGCAGCATTTGATGTCCTGCACAAATGCCCAGTCTTTTCGCTAATTAAGTTTAGGGTTTAACCAGTAAACTGGGTCAGCGTTTGATGTCCTGCAGAGACGCCTTGACTATGTTTCCTGGTTAATAATGTAAACAGTGTACTTTTTGTAACATAAGTACTGATTGCTAGGCAGAGAGAGAGAAATGACACTTTTGATGCTCCACCTTGATTGCTTTCACAGGTGCAGCTGGTGGGTGCAGCATTGCCGTGCAGAACAGCTGATCATCCCTGATGCATGCTGCCACCTCTTCTCTTCTGCCTCATCATCATCATTTACTATTGACTTGCATTATGTAATTTTACACATAGGTACAATCACACCACAACTGTCACACCTACACCGTGTATTACATACATCACGCTACATAACAATTAGTTGTTAATGTAAATGTAGCGAACTTTTCACTCAGTTTGACCTGAGTACAGGATTTTTCACCGTCGTCATGGAGTTTTTTCCTCAAGCTTGATTCTATTAACGTAAATACGAGGTTTTTTCGCTCACTGGGGACTGTGACTTTCTCCTGTTGCAGGATAGCACACACACCACAGTGTGAATCTTGTGTGACTGAGTTAGGATTTATATGTATGTATAAAGAAAATTTTTTTTTCCTGAAGGAAATTTTTTTTTTGATTTTCATGGGGCATAATGTCACGAATTGGCACGATTCTCTATCTAAATAAACTCATGACATTAAACTTTGGTGGGAAACCACGAATTCTAGTGAATTTCCAGTATCACTCAGTCAACCGTCCCCGTATTCACCTGATCGGAAGTATTTTCAGAATATTTTTCACTGTTTCATACGTGATCGTCCTTGCACGCGACATTAGCGCTTTCGCTGAGTGATTTGTTATGGGCATGTATCGCTCGCATTAATTCCGTTAGCAAGAGCGCAGCCGACACTCGCCCCTCTCTCACAATTTGAATTCAGTCAGGATTAGAGCACCGTGGGACTAGGTTCGTTGGCCCGGCTTGGAGCAGCGTGTGTACAGCAAGTTCCTGAATCCCAACCTAGCGTGAATCGGCGAGAGGTTCAAAGTGTGTGGCAGCATCCTTCCTCAGCAATGACGCCCAGTTCATCCCACTTAGCCCACTCTCTGACCAGTATTTTCTTTTCGTTTTTCCTAGGCTTAAGAGTTTAGCTTTTGTGTGAGGGAGTGTGTCCTCCTTATTTTGAATTCATTTGAGACTCATGTAACGTAAAATTTGTTTCATTGTAATTAATAAATTCACAGTTCTTTTCTCTTGAGCTTAATGTAATGTAAACTCGTGTATTATTTCTCCACATTAAGCTTATTTTAGTTATCGCTCCCAGTTTGCATAAACGCTTTGCATCATTCATAACTGGTACTTAGGCCAGTCCTTTTATTAAGCTTAAAATCCGTTGTGCAACCAGGAGTTAATGCACCGGCAAGAACCTGCTTATCATTAATAGCATTAGATGTTGATTGTCAGGGGTGGAGTCACTTTCTCCAGAGGCTAACAGTACCAATAAACAGCACGTGTGAGTAATTAGTCTCTGCTGTGTACTGTTGAGAAAGTTTATAAATTCTCGTCCTTAGAGAATCGGCGAAGTAGGCCGGCATAAAGTAATCATTGCTTGATTTTCACAAGTCAATTCTTTGTCCCTGTTCTCAAGTAACATTTAAAGTATTCCTTAATATTGTAAAAACACAAAAACCCCGTGACAGGTTCCTTCGTCTAAACGATATTGACGATCCATGACCTCTTGACTCCTTGTTCTCAGAAGCGAGGAATTGGTCACGGAGGTGGTCAGACATACTCTAGGGCAAGGGGTGTTAAGAATATGGCCGTTCCAATTTAACCACATTCGCAATAAACCCAAAGACATACTATTGTAAACCCAGACATACTAACTCTTGTAAACCCAGACATTCTGACTCATGTAAACCCAGACATACTCTTGTAAAGCCAGACATACTGACTCTTGTAAACCCAGACATACTTACTCTTGTAAAGCCAGACATACTAACTCTTGTAAACCCAAATACATACTAATTCTTGTAAACCCAGACATACTAACTCTTGTAAACCCAAAGATATACTAACTCTTGTAAACCCAAAGATATAATAACTTTTGTAAACCCGAAGATATATTAATTTTTGTAAACCATGACATACTATTTTAAACTCAGACATAAGAGTTCCTGTAAACCCAGACATACTAACCCTAGTAAACCAACTTAACTGCAAATTAGGACACCATAGGACTGAGTGAGGTGAGAGGGCCTTGTTTTGGGCTGATGGAAGAGTTATAATAGTTACACCTCTCCCTATAAGAGTGTCACTACGCGAAGGCTCTCCTCTCCAGCACTGTGTCTAATAAACTGCATATTCTAGAAGCCACAGGACACCTTAACACCTCCCTTTTAGCGATTTATTTTGCATAATACCTTTTCAAGTCGATACCAAAATCGAGACAAATAAAACACGAGAGAACAAGTTTAAAGTCCCAATTAAATCACTAGGGACAGGCGTCACGTAACCCTCCCTACCACTCATAGAACCCAAAACCTTCTCAGATAAAACCCTTAACTAATTCGCTAGGGAAAGGGCGTCACGTAACTCTGACAAACTAAATTCCCAAACAGTCAGTCAGTCCTAAGGTCCAGCCAACAAATGCAAATTCTAGGGTTGAATAATAGGCGAAAAAATCTCCGGGCATCCATTGCTTTCTTTGGCCTGCGAACACGGCACAATCTGCGTATTTCATGTCGCCTTGATGGGTGTGTGTTGGGGTGGAAGAGGCTTGAAATATGCTTGGACTCTGGACGCTGGTTAATGGATATAGGGTGTGCGCACATGTATACAGGTTTGCACACACACACACACACACACACACACACACACACACACACACACACACAACACACGTGCACCGAGAGAGAGAGAGAGAGAGAGAGAGAGAGAGAGAGAGAGAGAGAGAGAGAGGGGGGGGGTGGAACAATAACTTCATCAACAACTAAAAGTGAAAAGATAAAGGTTGAGTCTTTTCTGACCACCATAATGTGTTCCTCTCTCTCTCTCTCTCAGAATCACACCTAAAAACACAAAAACACACTAAAACAAGAGGAATCCAAACAGTGCAATACCTACGTCGCATAATCGTTCGAAATGCCATTCTACACGATCAGTCCCCCCCCCCTTTGCTCTATAGTCCCATTTCCTTTTTCTTTTTTTTTATTTTCGAGAGAGGGAAAGAGAGAGAGAGAGAGAGAGAGAGAGAGAGAGAGAGAGAGAAATACACTAGTCACGAAGAAGTGTCAAGGGGCCTTCCAAGTCCTACCATTCTCTCTCTCTCTCTCTCTCTCTCTCTCTCTCTCTCTCTCTCCCTCCCTTTCCAATCTGTCCTTTGAGCTGCCAGATTTTCCATTCAGAATCTGGACACCATCTTCCCCTGCAGGCTTTCTTTAGAACTAGCTCACTCTCCCCTTCTGACTCTCTATTTCCTCTCCAACAAATCTCACATTCGGTGTAACCAGGAACTATATTGCAATCTCAACCTTCCAATCTCGGCTTTCACTCTCACCCACTCCCTCCCTCACCCAGCCCTCCTCCCTCCCTCTCTCACTCACCCACACACTCACTCCTCTAACGTTCCCATTTCAGCTTTGCAACTCTTCTTTCAACATCTCAGTAAGTCCTTCACTTCTCGGCTTACAGTCTCACTCACCCACTCACTCCCTCACTCACTCACTCCAATAATTATCAGCTTGCACTTCCACTTCCAGTACCTGGTTAAGTCCTTCCCTTCTCTTAACATTCCACACCTGTCCTTCCACATTTTCTCTTCTGTCATTCTTCTACGTTGGTGGTGAGGGACGCCTTCATGTGGTGGCACCGCTGCTCAGGTATACAAGCGTCCCACAACTCCCCCCATCCCCCGAAAGGAGAATGGTGGAGTGATGGAGGATGGCCACTTCGGCCTGCAGCACACTGGGTTCACATTTAGATCAGTGTGTTGAAGCAACAACAACAAAACAAAAACAACAGCCAATCAACCGACCTGCCACCAACCACCACCACCACCACCACCACTACTACTACTACTACTACTTTTGCCCAATCTTCTTCCTTTTGATATGTACATTTACACCTTCAGATTAACTACTGATACTTTTTAATGCTATACATTCTTTTAGATAACCAAAATGTTCTCATGCTAGTCAAAATAATGGAT
>NC_137069.1:6056336-6086336 GCF_032717465.1 Coenobita brevimanus | reverse complement strand
TCACCCTCCAAACCTCCATCCTTACTCATCACACTACCCAAGTACTTAAACGTACTCACATTTTCCAATTCCTCACCATCCAACCTCGCTGTACATTCACTGATTTCACCTCTCTCAAAGACCATCACTTTACTCTTCCCTACATTCACCTTTAGATTCCGTTTCTTACACACTCTCCCAAGCCTTGCAGCTCCCCTTCGTCTTCACTCAACAACACAGTGTCATCCGCAAACAACAGTACAGGGAGTTTCCAAACATTATCCTCTCTCACCAGGGCCACTCCAACATCCACTACCCTACCTTGTACCTCTTTTATTACCCCATCCATGTAGAGATTGAACAACGATGGAGACATGACACATCCCTGTTTCAACCCAACTTTCAAAGAGAAAAATTCACTTAGTTCACCATCCACACGCACTGCAGCCTTCGCACCATCGTACATACTCTTCACAGCATTCAACAACTTCCCATCTACTCCATATATTCTTAACACTTTCCACAATCCTTGTCTATCCACCCTGTCATATGCTTTCTCCAAATCCATGAAAGCCGCATACAACTTCTTTCCCTTCTCTAGAAACTTTTCCACTAAAGATCTAAGAATGAATATCTGATCTACACAACCTCTTCCCTTCCTAAAACCTCCCTGTTCTTCTCCAACTAACTTCTCTGTTCTTTCTCTAACTCTGTCAATAAATATCCTACCATACACTTTTCCTATTATACTAAGAAGACAAATGCCCCTATGATTACCACACACTTCTTTTTCCCCTTTTCCTTTGTACAAGGGAATAATTATACCTGACTTCCAATCCTCCGGGACACTACCTTCCTCCCAGGCCAATCTGCACATCTACCACATCCATTCTACTACAATCTCTCCCCCATGCTTCAGCATTTCACCACACACTCCATCAATTCCTGGGGCTTTCCCCGATTTAACTTTCTTCATTGCTTCCACAACTTCTATCCTCCTGATTTCTTCCTGTCTTCTCACCTCCCTCCTTCTCGCAGCCATTCCCCAGCCACTTATACTCGCAATACTTCCATTTTCTTACAGTCCCTCCACTTTACACTCAAATTCCTTCCAAATTCCTCATCCACTCTCTTCTTACTCTCTCTTACTAATCTTTTCACCTCTCTCTTTCTTTCTACATATAATTCTCTCTTCCGCCTCTCAACTTCTTCCACGCCCCTGTTTCCCTCCATTCATTGTATGCTTTCTTCTTTTGTGCCACAGCCTGTCTCACCTCTTCAGTCCACCACGCTGTTCCTTGCACCCCCCTCCGTCTTCTCTTCCTTCCACACACCACATCACATGCTGCACATATTTCTTCTGTAAATATCCTACACACACCTTCCACGTCTCCCATCTGCTCCAATTCATATTTGCCCAATCGTTCCTCCACTTCTCTCTTATATTCTGCCTTTTTCTCATCCTCTTGTAACCTTTCCACTCTCCTTGCAACTACTCCTTCCTCTCGTCTTTCCCTTCTTCTATTCCTCCATCTTACTTGAATTCTAATTCTGGCCACCACCAAGTAGTGGTCAGAAAGTCCACTCCCCAGCCTCTATAGGCTCTTGCATCCATTACACATCTTCGCATCCTTTCATCCACGCACACATAATCAATCACTGCCTTCCTTTCATTCAGTTCACCACCCACACTTCTCATCACTCGCCATGTATACCTGTGGATCATTTTATGCCTGAAGAGGGTATTGGCTATCACCAACCCCCTCCCAGCACAAATGTCCACTAACGCACTCCCATTCTCAACTATCTCAGCAGGCACACCCCACTCACCAACTATTCCATCCACCTTCACATTCCCAACTTTACCATTCATATCACCGATCAAAAACACTCTCTCATTTCTTCCAAACTTTTCCATGCACACTTCTACATTTGTCCAGAACTCTTCTCTCACTCTTCTAGTACGATCTTGCGTTGGCGCATACACACACACAATCGCCCACATTTGTATTCCAACTTTCAACTTTACCCACACAATCCTTGACCCAACTGATCCATACTGTCTTATGCTCTTCTTCCATCTTTTACTCACAACTATACATACTCCTTCCTTTGCCCTCTCATTCTCACCTACTCCCGCACATATACCCCATCCATACTCCCATTCTCTCACACTTTCTCCTCTCCATTTTGTTTCAGTTATTCCACATACATCCACTTTCGCACCCTCAAGCACCTGGACAATCTCTCTCTCTCTCTCTTTCACCTCATCATTCGCTCCCCTTACATTCCACGTTCCGATAACCATGTCCTTTGTCCGGTCCTTGGTCGTCATTGTTTGGTAAGTTCTTCTCCGAGGCTTATTGTTTTTTTTTTTTTTTAGTTAGTTGTTTTCCGGGGAGGAAACCCTTTTAGTCGCCTTTTACAACAAGCAGGGATACTGGGGGAGTATTCTTGAAAGACTCCCCTACCCCGAGGGGAGTAGAAAAAAAAATGCACGGAGAGACACAAACATAAATCGATCTAAAACACACACACACACACACACACACACACACACACACACACACACAACCACACACACACAACCACACACACACAACCACACACACACAACCACACACACACACACACACACACACACACACACACACACACACACACACACACACACACACACACTATAAAACTTAGGGTAGGGCATTTCTGAAACCGTATACTACTTCACATAACTACTGTATATTCCTAATGCCATGGTGAAGGGAAGTGTTTTTCCATTGTTCATGGCTGATTTTTACTCGTGTGTGTGTGTGTGTGTGTGTGTGTGTGTGTGTGTGTGTGTGTGTGTGTGTGTGTGTGTGTGTGTGTGTGTGTGTGTGTGTGTGTGTGTGTGTGTGTGTGTGTGGTGACCTCGCCACCGGGGGCCGTGGATACAAATGAAATGGAAACTGGGTAAGATGATAAGATGCTGGCCTATGAGTTCAGTATAAGATAATACGCAAATGTCTCCCTCTGTTTCTTGACTTATCTGATCGGGCTTTACAGGAAACTAGAAAGCACTCAGGAAACGCATACCTACGCCAATTCCATTGCAGGATCCAGATTCGGATCCGGATCCGCCCCCATATTTAATCAATTCTTTCTTGGCCCATGGCCCACCCTAAAACAAAATTTCATTGGAATTCATTGAGAACTCTTGGAGCTATCGTGTGGACAAAAAAAAAAAAAAGAAAAAGAAAATCTTGGATCCGAATGATGATCCAAATTATCACCAAAAACTAATGGATTGTTCCTTGGGCCATACCCTATCTCTCAAAAAAAAAAAAAAAGCAAATCCGTTTATAACTTTTTGGTTAAGCTGTTAACAGACAGACAAACAAACAAACGCCGGCAAATAGATAACCTCCATGGCGGAGGTAATGATAAATGAAACGCCAAGAACTCGGGCCCCGAGCTGTCGACGCCAATTATCGCCTGGTATGCCTCCGCCAAGCCTTGTGCACGGCCTCGCCATACCTCCATGACCTGGCTGGCCTGGTCAGTTCATCGTCCCTTCATACTGTATCACTGACAAAAGTTTGGTCGGTAACCGTCGAGGGGTTCAGGAGATATCGCACCCACATGGATAAACTAAGTTGACCCCATATGACCTTAACCTTTCACCCCTTGACCTTGTTGACCTAATCAGTTCATCGTCCCATCATACTGTATCACTGATAAAAGTCTGGTGGAAATTCGTCGATGAGTTCAGGAGATATCACGCCAACAATAGTGTTACGGACGAACGGACCCAGGCACACACGCACGCACCCATTAACCCACGCACGGGACAGGCCAATCACTTAATGTCTCCTCGACCATAAGTGGGCGGAGGCACAAAAAACAGACCTACGGACATCGCGCAAAACCTTATGGGAAAGTGGTAAGTGCCCTGAAGTGGCTTTTCTCAAAATTTCAGCAATACTGCTGAAAAATTGCCAGACCTAGTAAAAAAAAATTGGGATATCTGGGAAACCAGTAAAGGTACAGCGGACCTACATACATCATTGGAAAGCTGAGAGAGAGAGAGAGAGAGAGAGAGAGAGAGAGAGAGAGAGAGAGAGAGAGAGAGGAAGGAATTAAACCAGTAAAGGTACAGCGGACCTACATACATCATTGGAAAGCTGAGAGAGAGAGAGAGAGAGAGAGAGAGAGAGAGAGAGAGAGAGGAAGGAATTAATGGAGAAGTGAAGTAAAAGAGAACAATTAATGGACAGGAAAATAAGAACAGAAATATGGAGGGGGAAGGAAAGGAGAAGAGGAGGAGAGAGAAAAGTGGAATAATAATAATGAAGAAATGAATCAGATTGAGAGAGAGAGATAGAGAGAGACAGAGAGAGGGTGGATCTTCCACCCTACTCCTCACATCGCTGTGTTGGACAAGGCATTCCTGATTGAACCTCCCCCCCCCCCTCTCTCTCTCTCTCTCTCTTCTACCACTTCTTTCACCATCGCACTTCCCTTCCTCCCTCGCTTCCTCCCTCCCATCTCTCGATGATACTCCTCCCCTCCCTCACACCTTATTCCATCTTATTTACCTCCCCCCCCCTTCTCTCTCTCTCTCTCTCTCCTTTCCTCCGGTCAGTCCTCCTCCTCACTCTAAACTGAGCCGGAATAAGTCATTAAGAATCATTTTGCTGTTTTCAGTGTAAATTTGCGACTTGCTGCTGAATTTTGCATGGGAGTGAATGGTCGCCTGGCTGCTGTGGCAAAAACGTCGTTTTTTGTTGCCTAGACGACCGAGAAGACGGGGAGGGGGAGGGGGGACTTGGCAATTTTATCTAGTCGTGTTTAGGTAGAAAATATGACGCTGGTGAGTGAGTGGGTGTTTTGATTCAAGGTTCACACATGCAAAGAAAACGAAGGCGCACATGCATACACAGACGTGCACGCAAGCGCACACACACACACACACACACACACACACACACACACACTATAAAACTTAGGGTAGGGCAAATTTGAAGCCGTATACTAATGCACATAACATTTTTTTTATGTGTCCGACTCTGGGCATACAGTAGGCTTCACAGCCTGCTCCCAAGGTCCAGCAGTCCTCCTACGTACCATACAACTCTATATGTCACCACTTCGGCGCTAACACCCACCATCCATATTGAATACCTGCTAGGGCTGTCTCATACAGGACTGGTGTATTGGTATTAGTGGGGGTATTTTTATGACATGTAGGCGGGTCTTCTGGTAGATCAGTAAAGTCTGTTTTTATGAAATTCAAATCCTTAAACTGTTCCCTGCCCCAGCGGGGATTTGAACCTGAGTCCGGTAGGACTGTAACCACCTCCCTCAAATTCTTATAGGCAGTTCTTAATGCCATTGTGAAGAGAAATGTTTTTCCATTGTCCATGAATGATTTTTACTCGTGTGTGTGTGTGTGTGTGTGTGTGTGTGTGTGTGTGTGTGTGTGTGTGTGTGTGTGTGTGTGTGTGTGTGTGTGTGTGTGTGTGTGTATGTGTGTGTGTGTGTGTTCGTGACCTCACTACCGGGGGCCGGGTTTACTAATGAACTGAAAAGTGAGCAAGATAAGATACTGGCCAATGAGTTTAGTATAAAATAAAAATCAAATGTTTTCTCGCTTAACTAACTAGGCAATATAAGAAGTTTTATTGAAACACCAAGAACTCGGGCCCTATGCTGTCGACGCCAATTATCGCTTGGTATGCCTTTGTGCACGGACTTGCCACACAACCTCCATGACCTGGCTGGCCTAATCAGTTCATCGTCCCACCATACTGTATCACTGACAATAGTTTGGTCGAAATCCGTCGAGGAGTTCAGGAAATATAGCACCCACATGGATAAACTGAGTCGACCCCATATGACCTAAACCTTTGACCCCTTGACCTTGTTGACTTAATCAGTTCATCGTCCCACCATACTGTATCACTGACAAGAGTTTCGTGGAAATCCGTCGATGAGTTGAGGAGATACCGCACCACCAACAGTGTTACGGATGGACGGACCCACGCACGCACGCACCCTTCCATCCACGCACGGACAGACCAATCACTTAATGCCTCCTCGGCCATAAGTGGGCGGAGGCATAAAAACGGACCTACGGACATTGCAAAAAAAAAAAAAAAATATGGAAAAGTGGCACATGTCCCTAAGTGGCTTTTTTCTCAAAATTTCTACGATACTGCTGAAAAATTGCCAGAATTAGTAAAAAAAAATAATAATAATAATGGGATGTATAATGAAGGATTTAATGTACAGCGGACCTACATGCACTGCTAGAAAGCTGAGAGAGAGAGAGAGAGAGAGAGAGAGAGAGAGAGAGGAATAAATGGAGGACTTAAGTAAAGGAGAAGAATTAATGGAGAGGAAAATAAGAACAGAAATATGGAGGAGGGAGGAAAGAAGAAGAGGAGATAGAAAAGTGGAAGAAAAATAATAAAGAAAAGGAAAATCAGAGAGAGAGAGAGAGAGAGAGAGAGAGAGAGAGAGAGAGAGAGAGAGAGGAATAAATGGAGGACTGAAGTAAAAGAGAAGTATTAATGGAGAGGAAAATAAGAACAGAGAAATATCGAGGAGGGAGGAAAGGAGAAGAGGAGGAGAAAAGTGGAAGAAAAATAGAAAAGGAGAATCAGATTAAGAGAGAGAGAGAGAGAGAGAGAGAGAGAGAGAGAGAGAGAGAGAGAGTTACACAGATACACAGACGACACAGACTTTCAGGTCCCTGCGATGTGGTCAGGACTTAATGCTAAAACTTAAATCTAATCAGAGAGAGAGGGAGAGAGAGAGAGAGAGAGTTGGACCTTGTTACTATCGTATGTTGCACTCAAAAATATCAAAAGAAAAACCTCCAAAATTTTCTCACGCATTTTTTTGAGACACCCTGTAGAATTTTCTCCCCCTGGGAAAAAAATAATAAATAAAGGGTTTTCAAATCCAATATTTAAGATTCCATTACGATTGAGAGCTGGACCAAAATTTGAAAAAAAAAGAAAGAAAAGAAAAAAAGGAAATGAAGAGAGAAAAATACTCCAAAACTTTCTCACACACATTTGGCTTTGATATGGTTTTGAATTCTCTCGCCAAATGAATCCAAAGAACAGAAGGAGTTTGAATTCAATAGGGGAGAGGCTGTTGGACCTGTAGCCAGATTAATTGAGGCAATTAGTGTGGGAGAGAGATAAATGCTTGATGCTAATGAGGTGTGTTGGAGTCTGTGCTTCAGGATAATTGTACAGGTGGAGAGAGAGAGAGAGAGAGAGAGAGAGAGAGAGAGAGAGAGAGAGAGAGAGAGAGAGAGAGAGGTGGAGATTTAAGACGGTGACTGGGAATGTGATAGTGTTTGACTGAAACATATATCGAGGATGAGATCGAAGGTGAGGTGGAGACTGAGATATAATGTAGGTACAGGTCATGTTAGAAACTAAGCTCAAGACTGAGATAGGCTTTTAGGTCGAGGTGGAGGATGAGGTTCAAGTTAAAGTTGAAGTAGAGACCAATGTAGAGATGAAGATTTAACTCAAAGTGGATGTTGTGACGATGTGGAAAACACGTTGTGATCGAAATCGAGAGCAGGGTTGTGAGCAAAGTCGAGACTGAGGTCGACATCGGAGGAGGAGGTCGAGGTCGAGGAGGAGGGAGAGATCGAGGAGAAGGTCGAGGTCGAGGAGGAGGGAGAGATCGAGGAGAAGGTCGAGGTCGAGGAGAAGGTCGAGGTCGAGGAGGAGGTCAAGGTCGAGGTCTAGGTCGAAGTCTAGTCTGAGGTCGAAATAAAGACTGAGGTCGAGGCCGAGATCAGGGTTCATTTTTGGTCAAGGTCGTGGTTAAAGTTGAAGAAGAGATAAACTGGAAATGAAGTGAAGTGAGGTGAGGTGAGGTTGGAGTATGGGTAGAGATGAGGGGTGGAGGAAAGAGGTGGGATGGAAGGGGAGAGGGGGAAAAGTGGGGGAATGGATGGGGGTGGGAATGGGGAGAGCGGAGAGGAAGGTGGGAGGGAAGTGGGAGTGGGGATGGGGAGAGGGGGAGGAAGGTGGGGGGGAAGTGGGAGTGGGGATGGGGATGAAGGTGGGAGTGAGGAAGGGGGTGGGGGTGGGGGTAGCGGCGGTGGTAGTGGTGAGGGTGGGGGTAGGGCTTAGGAAGGGGATTAGGATGGAGGTGGGGGTGAGGAAGGGGGTGAGGGTGGGGTGCGGGTGAAGAAAGGGGGTATGAGAAGGGGAGGAAGGTGGAAATGGGAGTGGGGATGGGACTGGGGTAGGTGGAACTGGAGGTGGAGAGGGGTGGAAGGGTTAGGTGTTATCAGTGTTTTCCGTAATTCGTCTTGATAACGCTAATGATCTGGCCATCGACAGGTGTGTGACGATAATCAGACTAATCATTAACCTACCTGGCTAATTAGGGGACGGTAATTACATGCGTCGATGGGCCGTGGGGTATTCCTTTTATTAAAGTAAGCTTTATTTTATTCCAGCCACCTCCAGACGATTTTATTCAGCTTCCTAGAGACTGCGATTTAGCTTTTTTTTTTTTTTCCTGATCACAACTTTTTTTTTTGCCTCCAGACGATTTTATTAAGCATATTAGAGACTTAATTCTAAGTTATTTTTTTCTGTCCTTTTATTTCTTGCTACTTTCAGACGGTTTCATTAAACTTAGGGGTGACTGCGATTTACTTGTTTTTTCTGATTATTTACTAGTTTTTACTTTACTCTTGCTACCTTCAGACGATTTTATTCAGCTTACGACAGACTTCAAATTATTTCTATTTTTTTGTTTACATACTGTACTACTGGGGGGTAGAAATAGGCAAAGGTTAATTATTTTCGGTTTTCCTCTGTATTTATTAATATATTTTAGTCTTACTTCCTTCAGACGATTGCCTTTAGTTTACGAAATTTATATGTTTTTACAAATTACGGATATTGGACTTAGTCGTAGGTAATTTCTTCCAGTCTAATTTCTGTATTTAATTTTGTCTTCCTTTCAGTATTTTTTGTTTTTTTAATTCGTTCTTGCTAACTCCAGACGATTTCGTTCAGCTTCCTAGAGACGTTCCAGCTGTTAAGGGCCCGTACTCCCGCCGGTTAAAGGAAGCCCCCTAACACCTCTTTCTAAGCGATTTATTTTGCTTATTACTCCTTACCCTCCTCTTCTGTGTTACATAAATCCTTCCAATATCGCCATCCTCTGCATAAATACGTACTACAGGACATTAACCAGCCATATCCAAAAATAAATCGGTAGGGAAGAGGTGTTAGGGAGCTTCCTTAACTGACAAAGAACACGAACCAAAGTGAGATAAAGCCTTCCTTAACCCCTTCATTACGAGAGATTTTCCGATGTTGAGAAGCTGAGTGAAATCATCTGTATATAGGAAGACCAAAAAAAAAAACACAAAAAACTGAAAAGTGATAGAAAAAAAAATATGGAAAAAAGATACAGAAAAAAATAGAGAAAAGGTACAGAAAAAAGATAAAGAAAAAAGATACTGAAAAATACAGAAAAAAGATACAGAATATGAGACAGAAAAAAAAGACAGAAAAAAGATACAGAAAAAAGATACAGCAGAAAGACACAGAAAATGATACAGAAACATGATACTGAAAAAGTTACAGAAAAAAGATACAGAAAATAAGATACTGAAAAAGATACAAAAAAGGATACAGAAAAAAGATCCAGAAAAATAGACAAAGAAAACAAGATACAGGAAAAATATATAAAAAAAATGAAACAGATGAAAGATGTAGAAAAAAGATACAGAAAAGGGATACAGAAAGACGACGCAGAAAAAAAGATGCAGAATAAGATTGAAAAAAGATAAAGTAAAAAGGTACAGAAAAAAGATAAAAAAAGATACAGGAAAAAGATATGGAAAAAAAAGATGCAGAATAAGATTGAAAAAAGATAAAGTAAAAAGGTACAGAAAAAGATAAAAAAAAGATACAGGAAAAAGATATGGAAAAAAAAGATACAGAAAAAAGATGCAGAAAAAAGATACAGAAAATATGAAACAAGAAAAAAGTTTATGGAAAAAAATGAAACTGAAAAAGATACAGAAAAAAGATGTAGAAAAAAAGATACAGAAAAAAGATGTAGAAAAAAAGATACAGAAAAAAGATGTAGAAAAAAAGATACAGAAAAAATGCAGAAAAAAAATAACTTTTATGATTTATTTATTTATTTATTTTACTTTTATTCTTCCTTTCCTGCTGAAATTTTTGTCTTATTTTTTGCCACACCCAGAGGATTTTTTTTTTTTTTTTTTTTTCAGAAACTCCTATAATACTGAAGGTGTTAGTGATGGCAAAATCTCTCTCTCTCTCTCTCTCTCTCTTTCCAATAAAATAATCGTATGAAGACAGCACGATTAAAATAAGATGTCCTCAGGCAAAGGAGTTTTAATCTACTAGCCTAATGAAGGAAATAAATATGAATATATGTGCCAATGACAAGAGAATAATAAAGAAAACATAGGAAGCATCATCATCATCATCATCATCATCATCATCATCATTATCATCATCATCATCATCATTATTATTATCATCATCTGCTTCTTCATCATCAAAACCATCACGATCAGCACTATCATCATCATCATCTGCTTTTTCATCATCATCATCAATTCCACCACCACCACCACCACCATCATCATCGTCATCATCCTCATCATCGTCATCCTCCTCCTCCTCCTCCTTCTCCTCCTTCCTCTGCTTTCTCATCCTCATCATCACCACCACCACCACCACCACCATCATCATCATCGTCATCATCCTCATCATCGTCATCCTCCTCCTCCTTCCTCTGCTTTCTCATCCTCATCACGACCACCACCACCACCACCATCATCATCTTTTTTCCTCATCTATATATAGTACCAATAAAATAATAATAATCACACGCTCTCTAGACTCAATTATAAATCAGTAATTGATAATTAGTCAGACAATATCATTCCAAATAATTAGGGGTGGAAGTGAACTCGGACTGTATAAAATAAAGATAAAAAATAAAGGATATAATGAAGGGCTTTACTATGTCAATTTTCAGGCAAATGTGAGAGTAAAATTGATCATTAACACTTACATGGTCGGATCGACTCTAGCATTTAATTTCAGCAAAAGACTGGCGATTTTATTCAGCTGAGAATGAGTCATAGCAGCATGTGTGATGATACTGTGCCCTCTAACCCCCTCATGCTAAGACCAACTCTGGCGTTCCTCCCTATACAAATCTATCTTTTCCTTATCTCTCCTTTTTTCTCCTCTCCTTACTCCTTTCTCCTCCACCCCCTGTTCCATACCTTACCCCTCTTTCCTATTTCCCCCACCCCACTCTCTCTCTCTCTCTCTCTCTCTCTCTCTCTCTCTCTCTCTCTCTCTCTCTTATTTACACTTTCCATTCTTGCGCCTACTCTATCTATTTTCCTATAGCCAGACGCCATAATCCAGTAAGTGGTGGCTGTTTGTCTTTGAGTTAGTTGTTTTACGAGGAGGGACACTAACCCTCCTCCAGTCCACTTGTTGACACATAGGGATCACGTATAGGTTGGTTATATAATTACCACCCAGCGTTGTAAATGGCTTCCTGGTTTACAGGAAACCAGTAAGCTTGTCACTCAATGTACAGCCACCTGAAAAGGAAAGAAGATTAGTAAAAAGCGACAGGAATGATGGGAGAAATGGGAAGAAAGGAGGGCAGACACAGAAAAAGAATGATGAAGGAGATGGACGAAGTAGGCAGCACTACATCAAGTGAGTGGATGATGGTGAGAAAAAGGAAGAGAAGAGGGCAGACACCCCACCACCCAAAAATATAGATAAATAAATATAAGGAGTAACAAAGTTGAAGGAAGAAGTAGGCAGCACATCATCAAGTGAATGAGTGATGGTCACCACCACATCCTACCACCAATTTAAAACCAAAAACGATAATATCTGACTGAAGGTGACAGAAAAGAAGAGAAAAATAAAGAAAAACAGTGTATGATGTATTAATGAAAATCGTGCTTCCCTGTGCCAAGTATTACACCTGAAGGAATAACTAGCCTCATCGTTAACACTCTGGTGGTAGGTGGTGGCGACCATCATCCACTCACCTGATGTAGTGCTGCCTATTTCCTTCACCCTCATCATCTTTTTCTGTGTCTGCCCTCACTTCTTCCTATTTCTAGCCATCATTCACTCACTTGATGCAGTGCTGCCTACCTCTTCCTTCACCTTTGTCATTCTTTTTCTGCGTCTGCCCTCCTCTCTTCCTAGTTCTCACCATCATTCACTCACTTGACGTAGTGCTGACTACTTCTTCCTTCACCTTTACCATTCTTTTTCTGTATCTGCCATCCTCTCTTCCTGTTTCTCCCATCTTTCCTGGCACTTTTTACTACCCTTCTTTCTTTTCAGTTGGCCTTACATTGAGTGACAAGCCAAATGGTTTCCAGCAGGCCAGGAAACGCCGGGTGGTAACCATATAACCAAACCATACGTGTTTCCTACATGTCAACAAGTGGATTGGCGGAAGGCTAGTGCCCCTCCCCGTAAAACAACCAACTCAGAGATAAACGGCCACCCCATACGGGACTACTATGGCGTCTGGCTATAGACAAATATAGATATATAGATAGACAGACAGATAAATTAACACGCAGGCTTCTATGACTCACTCCAAGCTGAAATTAAGTCGTTTGGGGTCAGTTTGAATTAAATACTAGAGTTGTCACAAGAATAAGGGCTGAAATAAAGAGATAAAAGTGTCCTCGCTATGAAGCAGATGGTAAGAAAAATATATATAAATAATACGAACAAATAATCACATCCATTGCCGAATCAGTGCCAGTTTTTAAAATCTGAGACTCATGTATATATATAATTTATTTTTTTCGTAAATGCTGGGAAGAAAGAACCAAAGGCCAGAAGTCCGCATGATTGTTCCCTCCAAGAAAAGACAAAAACCATTCAACAGTGAGTCAAATTCAAGGTCCGTTCATTTCTAGCGTTAGTTTCCTGAGAATAGAGTTGTTCTGAGCATACAAGGGACATCAGAAAATTATACATGTATATATATGTTTACGTGCGTCCTTTTTAATGGATGGAGGAAAAATTAGTGAGATAATAAACCCATTAACTTAACTGGGGGAAGGCATTAGGTCCGCCCATTGAACAGCATCTTAAAAATAGGGTGACCGAATTGAAATAAGTCATTTGTGTTATTATTATTTGTAATATTATTATTATTAATTATTATTATTATTATTATTATTATTATTTTTATTATTATTGCTATTATTATTATTATTATTATTATTGCAATTATTATTATTATTATTATTATTATTATTATTATTATTATTTTTATTATTGCTATTACTACAATTATTATTATTATTATTATTATTATAATTATTATCATTGTTGTTGTTGTCACCGTACTTCTTGCTGTAGTCCTCTTCCTCCTCCTCATCATCATCATCATCATCATCATCATCATCATCATCATCATCATCATCAATATGCAAGCCTCTTTTGTCCCATCGGAATTGTAGCAACCCGGGACTTGGCAACTCAGTCCATATATACAGCACAAGGCAAGAGTGACCAGTGGCCCGTCCGTGAGTGGCATTATGTGAGCACTAACCCAACCATACCTCAGACGTAAACCCTTATAAGCCATATCCGATTGAAGCGCCTAAACCAACTAGACCACCCCACGTCCCTAAGAAAATGAAATGACAACACCCAGCCCTATTTTGCCCATTATAAACAAGAGCATACCCATTCGTCTGGCCCTTATGCCATCAGAGAGAGAGAGAGAGAGAGAGAGAAATTTACTCTAGTCATCGCTATAATTATATAAGTACAAAATAGATTAAAAACTTTAACATTTTCTTTCGCAAAATGTCAATGTTAATAAAAAAAAAAAAAAAAGACGATTAAAGGGAGTTTTAGCCAACAAGACAAGTAGGATAAGTGATTTTTGTGTGCCGTCGAATAATATGAAATTAATGGGATGAAAAAATGATGCAGAATTTCAGACAGTAAAAATTAACCCTTCCAGTGCGACATGATTGAAATAAATGGTGTACTTGTGGCCCGGTTAAAACGTACACTAAATATTACTAAGAAGGATTAGCCAGTGGAAGGAATGAACTCGCGCGCGCTCACATTACGATGGAAACAGTGAAGAAAATTTGGTAGCTTTCCTTTGCGGTAATTATGCTACTTTTATCTTTTCCTTGATCAACAATGAGATTAATCAGGTTTTTGACTCGGCGGCTCCAGGTGTTTTCAGATGGTTAGACTTTCTGAGTACGCGCTCTGGCCGTCCAGGTGTTGATGCCTTTACCTGGTTTTGGTTTGTTCCGGGTAACGCTGGAAGAACACAACACAACACAAACAACTGGAGGGGAAAAATGACTGTGACCAAGAGAGACCTGGCCGTAGTGACAAAATCATCTTCATAATAATAATAATAATAATAATAATAATAATAATAACAACAACAATAATAATAATCATCATCATCATCATCATCACTAATCCTCATCACATTACATTCTTCTCTTCCTTCCCCAGTCCCCCCACCATCTCATTCTTTCATCCCCTCCCCTCTCCTAAATCCTTCTTCCCCTCATCCCCCCTTCCCCCATTCCTCCTTCCCTCCTTCGTTCTACTCCCTTTCCCTTTTCTCTCTCCCTTCCTCCCCCTCCTCTCTTTTCCCCTCATTCCATTCCTTCCCACTTCATTTCCTTTCGCTTCTAAAACACCGCCAAGACATCAGAATTCAAGCAGTAAAGTCTCTCTCTCTCTCTCTCTCTCTCTCTCTCTCTCTCTCTCTCGGGATGAATATTCCTTTTATACTTCTGAAGAATAACAATGGGAAAGACGACAGGGCAAAAATTTACCACAAAAATCTCAGTTCCTTTATTTTTCTTCCTACTCCAGCTTTGTGTTCTCTCTCTCTCTCTCCACATATCCGCTTACCTGCCTAACTAAAATCTCTATTGATCTGTCTATCTGCTTGTCTATCTGTCTGTTTCTCTTTCTGCCTCTCTATTTATCTGTCTATCCAACTTTATCTGTCTACCTATCTGAACCTCTCTCTGTCATTCCATCTTTGTCTATTTGTCTATCTCTATATCTATCTATATCTATATGGATCTCTATGCTTATCTATTTTTTGTATCTAATGTGCATATAGCTCTACATCTATATCTATCTATCTAAAGCTGTCTATCTATCAGCCAATTTATCTAACATTCCATCTATCTATCCATCGATCTATCAGTCCACTTATCTATTTGTCAGCTTATAATCAGCCTCAGTTCGTCCACAAGACAAAGGCCTCTCTAGTCTTTCTCCTCTCCCACCAATTAACCTGTCCTATGCCTCCTACCTGTGTGAAATTCTCTCTAACACCTTTCTTTATTAGCATTTTCTGGCTACCCTTATGGAGTATTGTGGTAGTGCGCTCTCTCTCTCTCTCTCTCTCTCTCTCTCTCTCTCTGAACAGCCCCGATAAAGTGGGGGTGTTGTGGGGTTGGTGGGGTGGGGTGACGTTTCAAAGCCCGTCTATGGCATGAGGTTGGGTGTTAGGATGGGGAAGGGGGATAGGATGGAGAAGACGAGGGGAGGGGGAGGGAAGGAGCATGAGAGGAGGATTGGATGGAGAAGTGAGGATAGGATGGGGGAATGGAGAGGATGGGGGAGGGGGATTGGATGGGGAGGGTGGGGGATAGGATGGGGGAGGGGGATTGGATGGGGAGGGTTTGGGATAGGATGGGGGATGGGGGAGGGGGATTGGATTGGGAGGGTGGGGGATAGGATGGGGAATGGGAGAGGGGGAAGGGATTGGGGAGGAGGATAGGATGGGAGGAGGGGGCGGGGTATATGGGGAGGATGGGGGTGAGGGATAGGATGAGGAGAATGAGGGTGGGGGAAAGGATGGGGAGTATAGGGAGGGGGTGGGAGAACAGGAATGATGAGAGGATGGGGAAGAGGGAAAGGGTACATATGAGACGGAAGATATAGCAGGAGAGAGAGAGAGAGAGAGAGAGAGAGAGAGAGAGAGAGAGAGAGGGGGGGGGGGAAGAATTAGACGGTGGAGGGATTGGACAGAGAAAACGTTTGGAGGGGGGAAGGGAAGGGGGATGGGAGGGATTAGCGAGGGGGAGGGGCAGGAGGAAAGCTGGGTGAAAGGGGAAAGAACAGGAGGAGAGTGGGAGGTAGGGGGAAGGAGAGAGGCAGGAGAGAAGGGAAATAGGAATGGAGGAATATTGGAAGAGATGAGAAAGACTGCGGAGGGGGAAGAGAACAAATAATATATCTTTATTTCTCAGACTAAAAGCACAGTAGGGGACATAATCAGGCTAATAATAATCCATCCATCCATCCATCATCCAATCCTACGTTGCCCCATGGGAAGCGTAGGAGCCCGGGGCTAGGCAGTTGGTCCTGACATTTAAGATGAGAGTGACCAGCCTCACTCATCCCTGAGTGGCATTACGTGAGCAATAAACCCCAACCATCCCTTGGATATAAACCTTCACCTGCTCAATCCGATTGGAGCACAATAATTACTCACTAAACCACCAGGCGCCAAAATTTGGTTATATGGTTACCACCCAGCGTAGTAAATAGTTTCCTGGTGTACAGGAAACCATTTGGCTTGTCACTCAGTGTAGAGTCACCCATAGGCAGAAGAAAGAAAGAATGAAGGAATGAAAGACATTCTTTCCTACATTATCAGGCTAATAATAATAATAATAATAATAATGAAGAAGAAGAAGAAGAAGAAGAAGAAGAAGAACAACAACAACAACAACAATAATAATAATAATAAAAATAATAATACAGTTTTCTGTTACCCACAGACCAAACAGTTTTTACCAAAAAATAGGCAATGAATTGTTACTACTACTACTACTACTACTACTACTACTATTATACGACTACTACTACTACTACTACTACAGCTAAAGTCCCAGAAGAGGGACTTTACACTTCCTCTTCTGTCGTTCTGTCCTTCACTCTTTCCTCTTCCTTCTGCCTGTGGGTGACTCTACACTGAATGATAAGCCAAATGGTTTCCCGTACACCAGGAAACCATTTACTACGTTGGGTGGTAACCATATAACCAAATTATGGCGCCTGGTGGTTTACTGGGTAATTAAGGCACTCCAATCGGACTGAGACTGTGCAGGTTTATATCCAAGGGATGGTTGAGGTTTATTGCTCACGTAATGCCACTCAGGGATGAGTGAGGCTGGTCACTCTCATCCAAAATGCCAGAACAAACTTGCCTATCCCTGGGCTTCTACGCTCCTCGTGGGGCGACATAGGATTGGATGATGGATAATAATAATAATAATAATAATAATAATAATAATAATAATAATAATAATAATAATAATAATAATAATAATAATAATAATAATAATAATAACAATACATTAATCCATCCATCCACCGTCCAGTCCTCCGTTGCCCCATGAGGAGTGAAGAAGCCCGGGATTAGGCAAGTTGCTCCTGACATTTAAAAGATGAGAGTGACCAGCCTTACTCATCCCTGAGTGGCATTACGTGAGCAGTAAACCCCCAACCACCCCTTGGATATAAACCTACACCGGCTCAATCCGATTGGAGCACCTTATTTACCCACTAAACCACAAGGCGCCACAATTTGGTTATATGGTTACTAACCAGAGTAGTAAATGGTTTCCTGGTGTACAAGAAACCATTTGGCTTGACACTCAGTGAAGAGTCACCCGTAGGAGGAAGGAAGAGGAAAGAATGAAGGAAAGAAAGACAGAAGAGGAAGGAAGGAAGGAAGAGAGGAAAGGGAAGACACCCAAAGCAGCACTACATCGAGTGAGTGGATGGTGAGCGCTCCCACCTACCACTAACATAATAATAATAATAATAATAATAATAATAATAATAAACTTTAAAGCATCAAAATTATAATTCAAAACTAGAAGTCAGAGATAATCATTCATGTCATGTTCCTCTGCATTCCTCTTTTTTCTTCTCCTTGGCTCCCTTCTTGCCTCTCACTCCTCCTCCTTCTCCTCCTCCTCCTTCTCCTCATCTTCTCTCCCCATTCTCTTCCATCTCCTCTTCTCCTCCTCCTCATCTTCTCTCCCCATTCTCTTCCATCTCCTCTTTCTCCTCTTCCACTTTTCCTTTTTATTTCATTTTCTGTCCTTTCCTCATCTTCTCCATTCCTTCTTTTCTCCTACTCCTCTCCCTCTTCCTCTCTCCCTTCTTCCTTCTCCCTTCTCCTCTCCATCCTCTTCTTCCTCCTATTTCTTCTTTTTCCTAACTCATCCTCTTCCTCTTCCTCCTATCTCCTCTTCCTCCTCTTTCTCCTATCTCCTCCTCCTCCACTTTCTCCTATCTCCTCCGTCTCCTCCTCTTCGTTCTCCCAAGGATCAAGGCAGAAAATAGTTTCTATGATAAGGCCTTCAGCACAAATAACCGGCTCAAATCTCTCTGCACACAAGAGGGAGTCGACTTTGTCAATCTGTGGGACCAGTTTTATGAGCAACATACTCTATTCCAGAAAGATGGTCTCCATTTGAACTCAGTAGGAGCGGCACGGCTAGGTAGACTTCTACACGATAATGTTGCCCTCTTCAGATCAAAAAACGCGGCACGTCCAGGAACAGTAACCTTAACGTAAATACCCACAAAGTCAGATCACCAACTGTTCGGAACGGAATTAGAGTCTGCTATGCTAACGCACGTAGTCTACGTAACAAGTTTGAGGATTTAGAATCTCTAATTTACCTAGAAAATTATGACATCATTGGCATCACAGAGTCCTGGATTAACACATCTGACCGTGACTTTCTAGCGGAATACTCACTAACAGGGTACAATATTTTCAGCTGTGAGCGACCACATCGAGCTGGTGGCGGTGTTTTACTATATGTGAAAACTAGTCTCCATCCCCTTGTGCTATCCAAACCCAGTATTACCAACATAGATGCCAGTTATGTTCAGCTAAGTATTAATTCACACAAAATAAATACATGTCTCATCTATCGTCCGCCAGCACAGTCAACTGAGACAGATGAAAAACTTTATGATCAAATTGCGGAAATTTGTTGTCAAGAGGATAGCGTAATTTTTGGAGACTTTAATCTACCGGTAACAAAGTGGGGTGAACCACTGACGGCACACTCAGGACAAGAGCTTTATACGAATCTTCAGGAAAGCGCCCTTTCCCAACACGTAGAATACCCAACGAGAGGAAACAATATCCTAGACATCATCTTGACTACAAATGATAACCTAGTCAACAACGTTGAAATAGGACCTGAGTTTAGTTCCAGTGATCATCGAACTATACAGTTTAATATTACTACTGAAAAAGTAAAAGAAACGGAGAGCAAAGAAAAGGTCCCAGATTATCGTAGAGCTAATTTCAACAGGCTCAGAGCGCTACTTGCAACTGCAGATTGGAATCAAATGTCTGAAACCGATGACATAAACCAAGCATGGGAAATATTCACCGAAAAATTTAATGAAGTGGTAAAGTCATGTGTGCCACTACGTAACAGACGTCCAGCTGGAAATAGTAAACCAAAGTGGTGGTCCAGTGAAATAAAAAGTAACTTAATAGCCAAAAAACAGGCATACCATAAATATAAAGCTACACAAAATAATGATGATAAATTACAATACGATAATCTACGCCGCACATCGAAAAGACTTATTAAACAAAGCAAAAGAGCATTGGAGATCCACATTGCTAATACGTGCAAATCAAATCCTAAAGAATTTTACAGTTACATTAGAAAGAAAAAGGTTATGACTACATCAATAGGTCCTCTAGAAACAAACAATGGCAGACACACTGAAAATGAGGTCGAAATGGCAAACATTCTTAACGATTACTTTGCGTCTGTTTTTACAGTAGAAAACACCACCAGAAACCTACTGTTACCCACAAACCAAGCAAATAGCACAGTCCTTAGTAACTATGCTATCCATAATAATGATATCCTTTCAGCCATAAATAGTACGGACATAAACAAAACCCCTGGCCCCGATAAAATATCACCGAGAATTCTCAAAGAAGCAAAACATGAGTTACTGCTGCCACTCTCTGTCTTATTCAATAAATCATTAAGTACTGGGAAAGTTCCACACGAATGGAAACTAGCAAATGTAACACCAATTTTCAAAAAAGGAAATGAGTCGCACCCAGGAAATTACAGACCAATCAGCTTAACATCAGTAGTGTGCAAGTTAATGGAAAAATCATAAGAGATAAAAATAGTTAATTATCTAGAAGAAAATAATATAATTAAAGACTCGCAACATGGATTCAGACATCGTCGTTCATGCTTAACTAACTTACTGGACTTCTTCCATGATGTTTACAAATCATACGATGACTCAAGAGCAGTAGATATAATTTACCTCGACTTTCAGAAAGCATTTGACACTGTCCCTCACAAGCGTCTCATGAGAAAAATAGAAGCACATGGAATAAAAGGAAAGACGCTAAAATGGTTACAAGACTGGCTGTCAGACCGAAAACAGCGAGTTGTGATAAACGGAAAGGAATCCAAATGGCGTAATGTGATCAGCGGCGTTCCCCAAGGCTCAGTACTTGGACCGATACTTTTTATTATCTATATAAATGACATTGATGAGGGTCTAAATTGTAAAGTATCCAAATTTGCAGATGATACTAAAATAACCAGTAAAGTCACTTCAAAATTACAGTGGCAGCAGTTACAAAATGACCTTAATACTTTAGCAAGCTGGGCAGAAAAATGGCAAATGAAATTCAACACAGAAAAATGTAAAGTACTTCATATTGGAAGTAACAATGTCCATGCAAATTACAAAATGAACAATATTCAGTTATCAAGTACAGACAGTGAAAAGGATCTTGGTGTGATAATATCAAATGACCTAAAACCAAGCAAGCAGTGTACCGATGCGGTAAAAATTGCAAACAAGCTAGTGGGTTTTATTGGAAGAACTTTCGAGTTTAAATCGGAAAAAGTCATACTTGCCTTGTACAACTCGCTAGTGCGCCCCCATCTTGAGTATTGTGTGCAATTCTGGTCTCCGTACTACAGAAAGGACATTGAAAAATTAGAGAAAATTCAGCGAAGAATCACAAAAATGGTACCACGACTTAGAAACAAACCATATGAGGAACGCCTTGAAGAACTTAAATTATTTAGCCTAACGAAGCGCAGGTTAAGAGGGGACCTTATTGAAGTTTTCAAAATCATGAAGGGATATGACAACTTAGACATGAATAAATATTTTGATATAGACCGGTCGAGTCAAACCAGAAGTAATGGCTGCAAAATCATGGGAAAACGATTCCAATCCCACGAAGCAAAATACTTCTTCTTTAACAGAGTTGTAAATATCTGGAACAGATTACCCTCAGATACCGTGAACAGTATCTCAATTGAGACATTCAAAAACAAATTAGACAAGTATTTGCATGAAAATCCTCAGCTGACTCTTTTTCTGTCCGAATAACTTGCTTTTATAGCTACGGTACATGTAAGTTCATGCCCCCTTAGTCTACAAGACACCCCGTAAACAATGTACCCGTACATAGTGTTGCGTCACGATATTATACATTTTTCAATTTATTCGGTGCAAACAAAGCAATATAAGCACAGATTAGGATCTGCACAGATAACCCTGAGTTAACGGTCACTACTCTTACTTTCGACCTGTGATGGGCTGTGGATCACTGAGGGTCCCTGTTAGTCAAGTGACCACCATCGGGATTTTTAATGTACCAGGGTCACTGCTTCAGGATGAAACGTGTGTTCTGTCCCTCATGGGAGAGTTCCTTGTCTCAGTGGAGTGAACGGAGCTATTGCCTGATTGACTGCTGCCTACCTAAAAAGCGCCAGGGAAGGTTGCCGCACCACCCCTAAACATCCACTCTGTGCATTGCACATCCACACTGTGCACTGTGCAGTCCCCTTTTATCTGAGACACCCGTCCTATATACTTTTCAGTCTCCCCAGCGCAAAGAAAGCAATATAAGCACAGATTAGGAGCTGCACAGATAACCCTGAGTTAACGGTCACTACTCTTACTTTCGACCTGTGATGGGCTGTGGATCACTGAGGGTCCCTGTTAGTCAAGTGACCACCATCGGGATTTTTTTAATGTACCAGGGGTCACTGCTTCAGGATGAAACTTGTGTACTTGTCCCACATGGGAGAGTTCCTTGTCTCAGTGGAGCAAACGGAGCTAGGGCCTGATTGACTGCTGCCTACCTTAAAAGCGCCAGGCAAGGCTGCTGCACCACCCCTAAACATCCACACTATGCAGTGTGTAGCTTCCACGTTATGTCCACAGACTTCCCATTAACTCAATGTAACTGGTTTATAATGTCATGCCGTAACTATTATTTTATTTGTTTACTTTCTCTTTCAGGTTACTCTATCGGGTAGCTTATAGATAAAGTATTATAGAATGTGACTTTTCCTTTCCAATGTTTCCTCTAAAATTTCCATGTCAGTTTTTCCATGCTGCATGGTGGTTTTTCTCACTTTTTCCTGGAGGGTTTGGTGGTGGGGGGAGCCTTCTTGCTTTCCTATCCTTATCCTTCAACATGTAGAGTTAGATCTTGTAGTCATAGTTTTCTCTAACAAGCAGCCTCGAAAGGACCATAAGGTCTGTTGCTGTTTGCTTTCCTGTGTAATCCTGTGTAATCCTCCTGTCTCCTCCTCCTCCTCATAAACTCTTCCTATTTCTCTTCCTTCCAACTTATTTTTCCTTCTGCGTCTTATCTTCGGTTTTAATTCTCTCTCTCTCTCTCTCTCTCTCTCTCTCTCTTTCCTTCTTTCCACTTCCATTTCTACCATCTTTCCCTTCCCTCTCCCACCTTCCTCCTCTTCCTCACCTTCCTTCTTCTGCTTCTTATCGTAGTGCTTTTGTTTTCTCTCCTTCTATAATCTTTCTTCTCTTCCTTCCAAACTTCTTCCTTCCTCCTTCTAATCTCCCTCCCTCTTCCCCCTCCTTCGCCTCATCTCAGTTCTCCCCCCCCCCTCCTATCCCAGTGCTTCCTATTACGTTACAGTATCTTCCTCCTTCCTCTTCCTTTTTATTCTTTATACTCTTCCCTCTTTCTCCTCTTCCCTTTTCCTCTTTCTTCTTTCCTTCCCTTTCCTTCCTTCATCTTCCTTCTTCCTTCACCTGGATCTCCTTTCCATTTTTCCTTCTGTCTCGACGATTCCTTTTATCTTCCTCCTCCTCCTCCTCCTCTTCTTCCTCCTCCCTTTCCTCCTTCTCCTCCTCCTCCTCCTTTTTCTTCCTCACCCCCGTCCTTCTCATCTCCGTTTTTTTATTCTCAGTGTTTATATTACATTACCTTTCTCCTTCCTCTTCTTTCCTCCCTTTCTTCCTTCTTCTATTTCTTCCTTCTCTTTGTCCTTCCCCATCCCATCTTCCTCTTCTTCCTGTACATACCCTCCTCTTCTTCTTACCTTACTATTTTCCCTTCTTTCTGGTTATCATCTTTCTTTTTCCTTCTCATCCTTCCTTCTTCCTCCTTCTCTTCTTCCTTCTTCTTCCTTCACATTTATGCTCTTCCCTTCTTCCTATCACCATTCTCCTCTTCAACCTCTTCCTTTCGTCTCCCCATCCTCCTAAGGTTTCTTCCTACCTTCCTCCCTCATTCCCCTCCTCTTTCTTCTTCCTTCCTTCCTTCATCCTCCTCCTCCTTCCTCCTCCTCTTCCTCTACCTCATCTCCTATCTTCTCCCCGCTCTCAATGTTTCCTATTATATTACCTTTGCCCTTCCTCTTTCCCTTCTCTACCCTCTTCCTTCTTCCTCCTCCTCCTTTCTTCCTCCTCCTCCTCTTCCTTCTCATTGCCCTCCTTCCTTCTTGATTCCTCTTCCTTCCTCCTCCTCTTCCTCTATCTCATCTCCTTATTTCCCCTTCTCTCTATCTATCTATCTATCTATTGCCAGACGCCTCAATCCCGTTTGGGGTGGCCACAAACAAATCGCCTCCAAGTCGCCCTGTCCCCCGCCATTTCACTGCCCTGCTCCCAACTCACACCCCCCTCTCTCATATACCTCTCCACCCCATCCCTCCATCTCATCCTCGGCCTCCCCCTCCCTCTTCCCCCCTCCACCTCACTCACATACACTCTCTTCGTCAGTCTTTCACCCTCCATCCTCTCCACATGGCCAAACCACCTCAGTGTGTTCCTCATAACGCTTCCTATCACATCCACATCCACACCACAACGCTCCTTTATATCCTCATTCGTCAGCCTGTCTCTCCATGTGACTCCACAGGCTCCTCTTAAATAACTCATTTCCACTGCTCTCACTCTTGACTTGTGTCCTTCCAACAACGTCCAAGCTTCACTTCCATACGTTAGAGTTGGTATCACAATACTGTCATGTAGTAACTTTTTCACTTCTATGCTCACTTCCCTGTTTCTTATCACTGCTTTCAAAGAACCAGCAACCTTTCTTCCCTGCTGTACCCTTTCAAGCACTTCACCCTTCTCTCAATGCTTCCTATTACATTACCTTTCCCTTTCCTTCATTGTAATCATCTTTCTCTCCCTTTCTCCTCTTCCTTCTTTCTCCTCCTTCCTTCCTCCTCCTTCCTTCTCCTCTTCCTTTATCTCATCTCCGTTTTTCCCCTCTTTCTCAATGCCTTCCATTACATTATCATTTCCCTTCCTCTCTCCCTTCTCTGCTGCCTTCCTTCCTTGTTCCTTCCTCCTCCTCCTCCTTTCTCCTCCTCCTTCTTTCTCCCCTTCTTCCTATATCTCACTTCCGTTTTCCCCTCTCTCTCATTGCTTCCTATTACATTATCTTTGCCCTTCCACTCAAATTTCCCCATCTTTACCTGCCCCATACACCCTCCCTCTACTTTGCTTCACAAATTAGTTTTCCTCTCTTCTTCTCCCCTCTTTCTCTGCTTCTCTGTCCTCTCCCTCTATTCTCCCCTCACCTCTCTCTTCTCCTTTCCACCTCTAGTTTACTCCTGTCTCTCCTCTCCTCTCCTCTATCCACCTTCCTCCCCTCCCTTCTCCCCTCTTTCTCTGCTTCTCTAAACTCTCCCTTTATTATCCCATCACATCTCTATTTTCTCCTCTTTTCTGTCCCCTATGTAACTCTCTCTCTCTCTCTCTCTCTCACCAATTCTAATTCCTCTGTTAATATCTTTTTACTTACTTTTTCAAGTTTTTAAGCAATCCTTCTCTTCTTCATCTTCGTTCCTTGTTTCTTTCATATATCTTCTCTTATTTTCCTTTCTCGTCTTCTCTTCTCTCAGTTTCTTGTCTTCCATCGCCACCTTCCTTTTCTTTCTCCTCTTCCTTCCAATCACACTACTGCTTCTTCCCCCTCACCTTCCTATTCACCTGTCTTTCTCCTTCCCTCTCCATCTCCCCATCTTTCTTCTCCTTCCCTCCTCTCTCTTTCTCTCTTTTCTACTAATATCATTCCATTAATCTCTCCACTCTTCCTTCTCCTCTCTTCATCTTCATCTTCAATCTTCCTCTCCCTCTCTCCTTGCCAAACATACCTCTCCCTCCCCATATATATTCCCAGCTCCCTCTCCTTTCCTTTCGTCCCTCCTTCTCTCCTTTTTCTTTTCCTTC
Organism: Coenobita brevimanus; assembly: GCF_032717465.1. Lineage (NCBI taxonomy): Eukaryota > Metazoa > Arthropoda > Malacostraca > Decapoda > Coenobitidae > Coenobita > Coenobita brevimanus. The sequence goes on along the minus strand of NC_137069.1, from coordinate 6,060,720 downwards.
CTTCCTCCTTCCCCCCTCTCTCCTCCCCCTCTCCCTCCCTCCTACCTTCCTTCTTCCCTCCCTTCCCTCCATTCACGGTTCGTTGCCTCCCTCTCTATACATTTTCAGTCACTTTCCAAACAGTCTTTATCCTCTTATGCTCATTTACATCACCTCTCAGTCCCATTTCCACTGATAGCTCTTCTCTGCTCTTCTCTCTCTCTCTCTCTCTCTCTCTCTCTCTCTCTCTCTCGTATTTTTTTTTTCTATTTCTCCTGTTCTGTCCCTCCCTCATTCTCTCCCTGATTCCTTTCCATACATATCTCTCTCTCTCTCTCTCTCTCTCTCTCTCTCTCTCTCTCTCTCTCTCATCCTTCTTTTTCTCCTATTTCCCTCCTTCCTTCCTTTTCTTCTCTCTCATTCTTTCACACACACACGACCCTCTCTCCCTCCCACACGCCTCTCTCACTCTCTCACTTTTCTCCCAGGGTGTGGCAAAGATCCATTGTTCCTCCTCCCTGATAGAGATTGACGGCTCTCTTTCCCACCAATACACTCTCCTCTCTCTCTCTCTCTGAAAGAGAGAGAGAGAGAGAAGACTGAGAAAAAGCAACGAGTCGTTATAAATGGAGTAGAGTCAGACTGGGCTCCAGTGACCAGTGGTGTTCCTCAGGGATCGGTGGTGGGACCAGTCCTATTTATTATGTATATTAACGATATCGATGTTGGCCTAAACAACTTCGTTTCTAAATTTGCAGACGATACAAAAACTGCCAACATTATATTAACTGAAGAAGACAGAATTAGCCTTCAAAATGACCTTATCAAAATTGTCAACTGGTCAGAAAAATGGCAAATGCCCTTCAATGTAAGTAAATGTCAGGTACTGCAATGTGGGAAGAAAAACAAAAGGTATGATTACGGAATGAAGGGCTAAATCATTAGCAAGTCCTCACTAGTTAAGGATCTAGGCGTACTAATTTCAGACGATGAGAAATGTTCGAATCAATGTATCTCTGCCGCCAATAAAGCCAACAGGGCCCTAGGCTTCATCAAAAGACATTTTACATATAAAAGCAGAGATATTGTAATCCCCCTATACAAAAACATAGTCAGGCCACACTTAGAGTTTGTAGTGCAATTTTGGGCTCCTCAACAAGTCAAAGATATAGAAATACTGGAAGCAGTCCAGCGTAAGGCTACCAAGTTAATCCCATCCCTGAGGAATGAGCCGTATCTCGAGAGACTCAAGGAATTAAACCTATTCTCTCTTAGAAAACGGAGACTCAGGGGACAACTGATTGAATGTTTTAAGATTCTAAAAGGCTTTAGTAATACTGATTCAAGCAAGCTATTCACAGTAATTGCCGAGACTGTAACTCGAGGAAATGGTATGAAGTTGCAAGCAAGGAGGGCTAATCCTGATACAACCAAAAACTTCTTCACTTACTCTGTTGTAAACGAATGGAATAAACACCCTGGGAATGTGATTGCAAGTGGTGCCATAAACATCTTTAAAAAGAGACTGGACATGTATCTCGACGCGATTGATATCGTTTAGTTAGGATGGAGCAATTATTGCATATTCGCGTCTACATTCATCTGTCTATTAAACACAATACACCTAAACTAGTAATCGACACAGACAATATTTTAGGGCAAATATAATAGTTAAACATTCTATTCATCTTTTTATATGGAAAAAAATGAGTAAAAAAAAAAAAGTATATGCATAGAGTAAGTATGTGGCTGTATGCCTAAATTTTCCATTTCCATATTATTCTACTTTCTGCCTATCCTATAAAATTCCTTCAGGTTTTTCATTCCTGCAAGGTATTACTTCCTCTCCTATTTCCTGTACGGCAAATGCCGGAGGGTCTGGAGGGTGGGGGAGAAAGCCTTCTGCTGTGCTATCCTTTTCTCCTGCTCCTATAATTATAGCACTGTATTAGTATTAAGGCCGGACCGCCTCGTAGGGACCATAAGGTCTGTGTGGTCTGTGTATCTATGTAACTATGTAACTCTCTCTCTCTCTCTCTCTCTCTCTCTCTCTCTCATGTCGTCCATATCCTCTCTCAGACACTTCATTTTGCCCTTTCTGCTCTTCATTCTTGCTTTATTTTGCTACCCTCTGCTGTCTGTCTGTCTGTCTATCTATCTATCTGTCTGTGTCTGTCAGTGTCTGTGTATCTATCAATCTGCCTATCTATCTATCTGTCTATTTGTTTGTCCATTTGTCTATCATTTATTTCTCTCTCTACATACCCCCCTCCCTTCCTCTCTCTCTCTCTCTCCCCATTCCCCCATCACACATACAATAATACCTACCTTCACTTACACATTATCATTTTCTAAATACAATGGACTCCTTTCCTTGTGTAAATGACCCTGATCTCGTGTTTCTGAGAGTTTTGTTCATTTTTATTTTATTTTTTCATGAGAAGGATTTGGTTTGTTGATGAGTTTGTTTGTGCTATTAGTGAGAAAATTTCCCTGCTAGGCTACGTATATAGGCACAGACGCACATAAGCATACATACGGTACATATAAACACACACACACACACACACACACACACACGTTTATTTATTATCGCCCGCCTTGGACCGATAATATTTTTGCCTGCCTGTGTGTGTGTGTGTGTGTGTGTGTGTGTGTGTGTGTGTGTGTGTGTGTGTGTGTGTGTGTGTGTGTGTATTTTCCCATTATATCTCATGGATGGCTTGATTAATCAACATGAAACCTTCAGGGTATCAAGATATGACCAAAATCTTCCTGTCCCTCGGCCCCCCTGAACCCCTCTGGGGGTGGTGCCTCTGGCCCCTAAGTAGGCGGCGCCGTCCCACGCCCCCAGGGGGGGCGCCTGCCCCCGAAACCCCCGGGGGGCCCGCGCTTGCAACTTGGCCACCAGCATATTTTGGCGGGCGATTAGCATTCTGCTCCCAAATGCTCTGCCTTCATTTTTATTAAGGTGTTCACCCAGTTCTATACCTGACCCATTCAGGGCAAGGATTTCACTTATTAATAATTCCTCTTCTCAGCTCAGGTGATGGCCAGGTGTAGTCAGGCTGGGGATAAATTTGACCAGTAACCAAGGAGACTCAATCGTACGTCATAACCAAAACCCATCGAATTTCGTGAAAAAAATAGGTATGGCGATATCAAAAGTTTTTATTTAACACAGAATAGGACAGCAAGGTGTAATAAGCGAGAAAAAAAAAATCGCTTAGGAAAGGTGTTAAGGAACTAAATTTTGATGAGGGAGATGTCCATTTACAACAGATGAAAATAAACATAATTCCAGACGATTTTCTTCAGCTTTGTAAGGAGAGAGAGAGAGAGAGAGAGAGAGAGAGAGAATATATATATATATATATATATATATATATATATATATATATATATATATATATATATATATAGACAAAGAGGAAGTCTGAAGAGCAAGGAGGGAGAGAGAGATTGATAAAGATTAAGATCAAGAGGGAAGGAGGAAGAGTGGAGAGATATAAAAAACTTAAAGATGGTAACAGCGAGGAGAGGAGAGAAGAGAAAAGGAGAGAGGAAGGAAGAGGAAGGAAGGATAAAGAAGGAAGGGAGGAGAAGATGAGGAAGGAAGAGGAAGGAAGGATAAAGAAGGATGGGAGGAGAAGAAGAAGAAGAAGGAAGAGGAAGGAAGGATAAAGAAGGAAGGGAGAAGAAGATAAAGAAGGAAGGGAGAAGAAGATAAGGAAGGAAGAGGAAGGAAGGATAAAGAAGGATGGGAGGAGAAGAAGGTGAGGAAGGAAGAGGAAGGAAGGATAAAGGAGGATGGGAGGAGAAGAAGATGAGGAAGGAAGAGGAAGGAAGGATAAAGAAGGATGGGAGGAGAAGAAGGTGAGGAAGGAAGAGGAAGGAAGGATAAAGAAGGATGGGAGGAGAAGAAGGTGAGGAAGGAAGAGGAAGGAAGGATAAAGAAGGATGGGAGGAGAAGAAGGTGAGGAAGGAAGAGAAGAGAAAAGAAGAAGAGGAAGAGAAGAGGAGAGAGGGAAAAGGTGGGAAGAGAGAGAGAGAGATATGGAGAAATAAAAGACAAATGGAAGAGGAAGAAAATGGAAGAGAGAAAGAACGGAATTTTGTAACGAGAGAGAGAGAGAGAGAGAGAGAGAGAGAGAGAGAGAGAGTGGAACTCCAGTGTGAGGGGGAAAAATGAGAGACAGACGTATAAGAGGGAGGATGAGTGAGTGAAAAAAGAGGAAAGAAGAGCAGAACAGAAGAGAGGGAAAGAAAGAGGGGGAGAGAAAGTAGAGAAAAAAATGATACTGATTAATTATCTATCTATCCGTCTATTTATCCGTCTGTCTATCTGGACATGGGCAGGTCACGTCCTTCGTAGAACACAGCAGACGGACAACCAGGGCAATTA
>NC_137069.1:6016336-6053836 GCF_032717465.1 Coenobita brevimanus | reverse complement strand
GTGTGTGTGTGTGTGTGTGTGTGTGTGTGTGTGTGTGTGTGTGTGTGTGTGTGTGTGTGTGTGTGTGTGTGTGTGTGTGTGTGTGTGTGTGAGAGAGAGAGAGAGAGAGAGAGAGAGAGAGAGAGAGAGAGAGAGAGAGAGAGAGAGAGAGAGAGAGAGTGTAAAGCAAAGCAAAAAATGGTACACTAAGACGAAAACAGTACACGATGCAAAACTGAATTGGTCGAAATAAAGAGGAACTAAGTACAACAAAAATACAAGAGATATAGTGTTACAATAACCCATTATTCTGCTCTAGACACTGTGAGACGGTTTTATTAAGCTGAGAGTAAGTTATAGAAGTCTGAGAGTGTTGATAAAAGGCTCAGTCCTAAAGAGTAACAAGCTGAGAGAGAGGGACGAGGGAGGACAAAGGAAGGACCACAAAGCCGGACAAAGCCTGCCAGCCGGATGTAATATCGCGTCTCTCCTCACCATCCCAGGCTCTTATGACTCACTCTTAGCTGGAATAGAACGCTAGAGATGTCCGGATCATGAGGGGGATAAGCACAATACACTGGAATAAATCTGGTGCGACTGAAAGGAAGGACAAAAGAAGAAAATACAGCAAGCAAAGCAATATCCACTCATTATATAAAAAAAGTACCGTGGAGCAAAAAACGGTACACTGCAGCAAGAACGGTACAGCAGCCTTACACGCGGATGTGGTGCACCGGCTGTGTGGGTTAATGGGTACAGAAAAACAAAACCGGTACACTTGAGACTGTCCAGTGGAACATGACTGGTACGACTGATATCAAGATCACGAAATATCTTGAAAAAAGTGGTGCAATATAGCAGGAACGGTACAATCCTACAGGGGGACACTTGATCGGCTGTGTGGGTTTAGAATTAAGATATGGTACAGCAAAACAACAACGGTACAGTGTGACTACAGAGCCATAGTGAAAATAGATTGCCAGGATCGAAATAAAACAAAATTATAGCAGAGAGACAAAGCCATGGCAAATGGTACAGCATGACAGGAACGGTACGGCAGCCCTACAGGTGGCTATGGTGTACAGGCTGGGGGGTACCAAGCCGGAGGGAGGTGGGGCAAAGCCGGACAAAGCCTGCCAGCCGGACACAATCCGTCGCCCCCTTAATCGGTCGCAAGTCGGCGCTGGAAATTAACTCTAAATTGGTTTCGCTTCACTTCCCTCTGCCTGGCGTAGACCTTGCCTGCCTGCCTACCTCCTATATTGCCGCCTTCCTGTCTACCTGCATCTACCTGCCTGCCTGTTGGCCTGGTTACCTCCTATCTTGCTCGATGATTATTTACCTTCTTTACCTTCTTGCTTGCCTGTCTGCCCACCTGCTTGATTCTTATATTGCTGCCTATCCATCTATATGCTTCTACCTCCATCCTATATCGCTCCCTGACAATCTGCCTACTTTTATCTGTCTCTACCTAGTGCCTACCTCTTTGTATACCTCTGCTTGGTGTAGTGCAATCTCTACCTATCTCCTTTACTTGCTTCACTGCTGCCTATCATCTACCCTCACGCCTCTGCATTCTTTTAATGTAAGAAAGAACTAAAGGCCAGAAGCCCGTCAGATTGCTCCTTTCAAGCAAAAATAAAAACATGATAACAGAGAGCGAAATTCAAGACCTGTTCATTGCCTAACGCTACTTCGCAATCTAGTGCCTTATCACCTAACACAGTGCTGCCTTCCTTAACACTCAACCTGACCGACTTAATTTTATTGGGGATAATTGGTAATAGTAACAAGATGAAAGCTGATTTAAAAAAAAAAAACAAACAACAACGCCACATAGGGATAAGGGATACATTCACATTTACACCTACACCCTCTCAGACAACACCCCCCACACACCCACACCCCTCTCCCCCGGCAGTCACACACAGGCATGCAGATAAAAGGGAATAAATCACACACACACACACACACACACACACACACACACACACACACACACACACACACACACACAGAAACCCAATTTTAAGGAAGGAAATGGAGTCGGTCAGTGAATTAGTGAGACAAGAATATATCAGATCAAAGAGAGAGGGATAAGAACAGACACGAGGAGGAGGAGGAGGGAAGAATAATGCAGTCGAAGCAGAGAGAGAGAGAGAGAGAGAGAGAGAGAGAGAGGAACCTGGCATCAATATAACCAGGCTTCATCATCTAAGGGGGCTTCGGGGTCAAACTGGTGGCCGTCATTCCCTTTGTCCAGTTCGGAAACCCTTGACCACCAGGAAGTACAGTTCCGATCAACAGTTCCTTTACACCACCTTGCAGGAATATAACTCGAACGATGTCCTTACTGTCCCTATTAATCTCTCTTTACTACCTGTGTCTCAAGCAGATTCTGAATACTTCTTTATTAATTTTTTTATTTATTTATTTTGGGGTTAGATAAGTGGCCCCACAAAATATATAAAAAAATATTAGGGTTATATAATTACTCTGGTCTCTCCCATGATATACATACCGGTATTTTTTTTTTTTAATTCTAAAGAAAAGAGTCAAGGGTTTCTTGCGAATCTTTTATATATGGGTAATATTAGTACAACCAGTGTTTTTTATTCATCAAACCTCTTCACTGATTCACACAATATTCTATCCTCCTCTTAACTCATGTAAGTAAATATAAAATAGGCGTCAATATTTGAAAGTGTGGAGCGTGTTCGAGTGAGCATGATTTTTTTTCCTAGGGAGGTGTGTAGAACAGTTGTTACTCCAAAGGTCTTCCATTAGAGACAGTACAATTTTCCAACCATGTTTTTCAGGGAGGTCAGCCCTACTCAGCAAATTGAAAACTATAAGAATCTGTGAAAGGATTGTAGATATGGCTTTGATATCTTAGTACATGTCGTGCAGTGGACTCTTATTCGTAAAGCGATGTTTGGGGAGAGTGACCCTCCCAGTGATTCTTGGAGGATTCAGCCCCTCCCCAAAATACAAACCATCAGAAATAGGGGATTGTGAGTACATGGTAACTAGGTAAATGTGAGAGCAGACGCCATGGGGTGCTTCGCTGCGGTGCTCACCTCTGTAACTTGGGCCTTTGAGCTTGTGGTGGGTTATTCTCATAATATCCTGGGATGCATGGCCACTACATCATCCAGGTTACCACAGTTACCTCCCCTGGGTACTCATTCTACCTACACAGCCAGACAGTTGTGGTAACACTACGATGGTCAGCATCAAACACGGCTAATATACTGCCTTGACCGTCACTGCACTGATTACCCACGACCTGGACCTACGGTGACCGTGGACTGATAACTGACGTGTTGCCAACACCGTAGATGAGGAGAGTAAGAACAGTGATACACTGTTTTTACTCTAACTCTTGAATGCTGAGGTGTAGCAAGAGGTAAAACACTAGAATATGGCGCTAGTCACAATGAAGTGCTACCACAAGGAAGTAGAGTCGCGACAGTGTCTTTTTCTGCCACTGAGCTACGTGAAATAAGCTGCAAAGGGACTCAAATCTGGGCCAACTTAACGTGAATGAGAGTCTGAGGCAGCTGTGATATTTCTGTTCTTTGAAGACAGAACACTCGTACTTGCATAGGCAGAAACCAAGTGGGCCAGTCACCACCTCGATTCTTATTTACTACACTCCGTTCACTTTAATTAGGCGTAAAATTGCAATCTCTTTAATACTGAACCATAACAAGGGATTAACACTTGAATATGATGCTAATCACGAAGAAGTGCTTTAAAGACTGTCTTGAGCCACAGCCCTGTCTTTCTGTCACTGAGCTACAGGAAATAAGCTACAAAAGGACGAATATAAACACAAAGTCAGAATAAATGAGAAAGAGAGAGAGAGAGAGAGAGAGAGAGAGAGAGAGAGAGAGAGAGAGAGAGAGAGAGAGAGAAAGAGTTGTCTTTGCTTCGAAATAGTATTTTTGGACTAAGTAGTTTTTACGTTTTTTTTTTTGCTGCTGTTGCTTTTGTTAGTTGTTGTTGTTATAATTATTATCATCATCATCATCATCATCATCATTATTATTATTATTATTATTATTATTAACACTTATATTACTGTTATTACAATCTTTACTCCTACTGCAAGTGTTACCGCTATGCAGAGAGGGAGGGGAAGGTCGAGGATGAGGTGGGGGTTTGGGGTGGAGGGGTATATGAATGAAAGTGGTATGAGTTGGAGGGAAGGCGGTCTGATGGCGGGGGAAAGATGGCCAAGGGCAGGGTGACATGGAAGTGAGTTATTCGTGGTCTGCCCCTCTGGGATTAAGGCGTCTGGCTGTAGACAGGTAGGTAGGTAGGTAGATAACTAGGTAGGTAGGTAGGTAGGTAGACAGATGGATAGGTATAGGTAGGTAAGATAGATAGGTAGATAGATAGATATACAGATAGAGAGATAGATAGGTAGGTAGACACAGACAGACAGACAAATAGATAGACAGAGACAGAAACAGAGATAGACAGTCAGTGAGGCAAAGAGGTAGGTAGACAGACAGACAGACAGATAGACAGATAGATCGATAGAAAGACAGACAGACAGATAGAGACAGACAGATAGGTGGATAGACAAACAGAGAGACAGATATACCTCACTTACAAGTCCCAACACACTACTAAACAAGAAATTCCACCGTACCATCATAATACCGAATTCATTTCATTTCACACAACGTGAGTCAACTTCATCACTCGGCGGGAGAAAACCAGCAGGAGAAGCAGGACAAGCTGGGACAAATACACTGCCTGCTTCTCAAGTCCCATCTAGCAGGAAGAAGCAGGAAAAAGTAGAAAGAGGTAGGAGAAGAAGTGATGTATGGTAAGAATCTAACCTGTGCCCTAACATATGACTAGGACAGCTGAGGATGAGAGAGAGAGAGAGAGAGACAGACAGACAGACAGACAGACAGAGGGGGGTTGGGGTGGATTTTTTTGTAGCTGCTAGAGGGGAGCAAGATATTTTTATAGTTCAGAGAGAGAGAGAGGAACAGGAAAGGGCCCACTAAAACAAACCCCTTCACTCCCCATCCCCCTGTACCCCCAGGTCACCACATACATCTTGACCTGATCTGCCCTGTACATCCATCCCCCGGGTCAATGTCGCCTGAGTTACGTGCCGTCCACCTCGTAAGGAAGAACATCGCTGGTGGGTTCCTTTGGGGTCAGGAATTAGGTGTGACTTAGGGTGGAATTAAGGACAGAGTTTGTAAATTGTGAGAAGAGGTGTTTTGTGGATGTATGTGTTTGTTGCTGATGTTGCTGTTCTTGTTGTTCGTGGTGGTGATGGTGGTGGTATTATTATTATTATTATTATTATTATTATTATTATTATTATTATTAGTAGTAGTAGTAGTAGTAGTAGTAGTAGTAGTAGTTGACGAATGAAGAAGTGAAGGAACGCTGTGGGGTGGATGTGGATGTGGTTGAGAAGATTAGGAGAAATACACTGAGGTGGTTTGGACATGTGAAGAGAATGGAGAATGAAAGACTGACTAAGAGGGTGTATGTAGGTGAGGTGGAGGGAGGGAGAGGGAAAGGTAGACCGAGGATGAGGTGGAGGGATGGAGTTGAGAGGTATATGAGGAAGGGGGGGTGAGTTGGGGGGAGGGTAGTCAAATGGTGGGTAACAGAGCGACTTGGAGGCGTTTTGTCTGCGGCCACCCTTTGCGGGATTGGGGCGTCGGGCTATAGATAGATAGATAGATAGTAGTAGTAGTAGTAGTAGTAGTAGTAGTACCATCATCATCATCACTGCTGCGGTACTTCCTTAGCAAATTAAACCACTTAACGTCAGCAGGAATTAAATACAAAGTTATGTACATCTTCAACCATATTAACCAAGATTATTTGTATTTTCCCAGAGTTGATCAAAATCCTCACATTACTTCTGGGTTTAATTGCTTCCTTATTTTGAGATTCGCACCCTTATTCTGAGTGGTACAGGACACCCCGTTACACCTTTTTCTTACCTGTTTATTTTGCAGAGGACACCTTATATTCTCTTGTGGTTATGTATATCGCTTTATTACCAGTTTGCGTCAATAATATACAGGAGAATAATAAAGTGCACTGTCCAGAATAATTCGCTATGATAAATGTGTAAAGAAATCCCCAAAGACTCCTGATATACTACCCCGAAGCAAACTACACTCCCTTTTCACCCCGACAGGCACCGCAATCCACTAGACCACCAGGAGAGCTCCCTAGCACCTCTTCCTTAGAGATTTGTTTTTTGGATATGGGTGGTTAAAATCCCCATTGATGGTTATTTATGCAGAGTATGGAGATATTGGAAGAATTCATATAACATAAGAGGAGAGTAATGTATAATAAAAATTAAGTCGCTTAGGGAAAGATGTTAGGGTGTCAGGATATTGGAATGATTTATGTATCACAGACGACAGTAACGTGTAACAAACTAAATCGCTTAGGAAAAGGTGTTAGGGTGCTACGATTTCAGAAGGATTTATGAAACAGAAAAAGTAGCGTGTAACAAACAAAATAAATCGCTTAGGAAAAGGTGTTAGAATGTCAGGATATTGGAAGGATTAATGGAACACAGATCAGGCAGTACCGCGTAACAACTAAATCGCTTAGGAAAAGGTGTTAGGGGGCTTCCTTAACCAACAAGGATGAGGACTCTAGTATTAAAAATGCACAACACACTCCCCCTCACCCCAGCAAGGCACCGTAACCCACTTGACCGCCGGGGGAAAGAAACACGGACATCAAGTTCCCCGTATCAAAAGATAGTGTGGCTCAGAGGTGTAAAATTGGGACACCTGCTCTCCTGTGCTGCGAGTGTCCTACAGGTAAAACTTACGACCAAAAAATGTCTCCCCCACCACCTCTCTTGCTCTCTCGCTTGTTCTATATCAGGGACTCTCTCACGGATTCTCTCTCTCTCTCTCTCTCTCTCTCTCTCTCTCTCTCTCTTGAGACACCCCTAGTGTTTATTCAATATGGACGGTGGGTGTTAGCGCCGAAGTGGTGACATGTGGAGGTGCATGGTCATAGGACTGCTGGGCCTAAGGAAACGAGCTAATAAATTCTATGGCCAGAGTTTTGGGCATAGAAAAAAGGTATGGGATTAATGACACCCCGTGAAAATGAGCGCCATAGGATTAATAGTTTAAAGACAGACATAGTTTCAGTCAAATTATCTTAAACAACAACACGATAAAGTCATGTTGCTTTCACTGTGCAATGCCAACAAAAAATCTATCTATCTATTTAATATCAGACGCCTTAATCCCGCAAAGGGTGGCCACAGACATACCGCCTCCATGTCGCCCTGATAGCCATTTTACTGCCCTCCCCCCAGCACACACCCATCTCTCATATACTGTACATAACAAAAAATACTGTAACAAAAGATGGTACGGTAAACTTTCTCTTATGTGACGATCGTAACTGGTCCTGTCCTGAGGGTAGACCAGCATATAGAGGGAGGAGACCAGATCCATTTTTCAAACCACCGGACCATTTCACTGTTGCGGGTTTTATTTTCTTAGCATCGTCGCGTTTACCCCACATATCCCTAATCAAACCCAACATAACCTGATCTGACCTAACCAAAGAGTTGAGGGTGGGACAAGAGAGACGTCAAGTTTGTGAGGCATCGTTACAAATATAAGGCTACAGGGGAAAGTCAAATCTTCTGCTCTTTGACTATTTGCTGGGACGCGGGTATTGCACTCTGTATTCCTTTTTATTTCTTATTCTTGGTGCTTTCAGAAGCGTTACTCCAACTACCAAGGGCTTTCCAGAATGCAGGGGCTTGATATAGCGTCTCCAGTTCGGTGTTTCAAAGGTCATCGCTCTCTAGTTTGGTATGGAGAGGGCAGTGCGAGTCTCCAAACTTCCATCCTTGACAGAACTCCAAATGGTGTGTGGGTTGGTGTACCACGGAAGGCAGTACGGTATGTCAGAATTGTCGTGTAGTGTTTCTGTGTGTAAATTTATGGTGCTGTCGTGTGTGTGTGTGTGTGTGTGTGTGTGTGTGTGTGTGTGTGTGTGTGTGTGTGTGTGTGTGTGTGTGTGTGTGTGTGTGTGTGTGTGTGTGTGTGTGTGTGTGTGTGTGTGTGTGTGTGTGTGTGTGTGAGAGAGAGAGAGAGAGAGAATTTTTCCTGTTATATGTAAAAAGTGTATTTTGCCAAAAGACTTGCCACTGCAGAGGTGTAAGTGTATAATATATTTGTTTTTACGCCTCCACCAAGAGAGAGAGAGAGAGAGAGAGAGAGAGAGAGAGAGAGAGAGAGAGAGAGAGAGACACACACACACACACACACACACACACACACACACACACACACACACACACACAGATTAAGTGCGGTGTCTCCCATCTATCTATTGCCTTACGCTGCAGCCTGTGAGTGGAGTAGACAGTCCTGCATTAAAATTTGTCCTGGCCACGTCGCGTTCTCTTCCTGTATTGACACTGGCCCAAATAACTGACAGCCTCTCTCTCTCTCTCTCTCTCTCAGGAAAAGCGCAGACCGGAGTTGGTCAAGATAACTGGTTAAATTTGACTTCCTGGAGTAGATGTTTTTTTTTTTAATTATAATTTTGCTGTCTCTAGACATTTTTATTCTGATTGAGAGCTATCATCATCATCATCACCATCATCATCATCATCATTAAGGGCTACCAACATCATCATCATCATCATCATTATTAAGGGCTACCAACATCATCATCACCATCATCATCATCATCATTAAGAGTTACCATCATCATCATCATCACCACCATAACTTTCCCATCTCCACTATAACCTATTGTCTCAACCAGTTCCATCCAGTCTTAGCAAATCTCCCAATTTCCCGTTGGTTCAGCGAGCGATAATTTCCTATTGATGGCACAGTTTCTATTAGTGATCAACAAAGCTACTGATTTTGGACATTTTTTTTTTCATAATTAAAATTAATCTCATAACGCCTGGAATGAGCCAGGTGTGAACAGGAAAAATATCAGGTGGATTAAATATTGACAGGAAGGTGTGTGTGTGTGTGTGTGTGTGTGTGTGTGTGTGTGTGTGTGTGTGTGTGTGTGTGTGTGTGTGTGTGTGTGTGTGTGTGTGTGTGTGTGTGTGTGAGAGAGAGAGAGAGAGAGAGAGAGAGAGAGAGAAAGCAGGGCAAGAGACAGAGGCAAAAGAGAGAAGCACTGAACAGAATAAAACGCTTTACTACAATATTAAACAAAAAGGAGGAAAAAAAAAAAAAAAAATTTTAAACGATACACACACACCTGATTTTCCAGACCAGGTGATATTTATTAACCTGCAGTGGGGAGGAGAGGAGGGGGTTAATGGAGGGGGGGGTAACACTCCCAGACTCCTCTCTCAGCTGAATAAAATCGTTTGAGGTGAAATAGAAGGGGGTACTAGAGCTGCCCCGACCATGAGAGGGTTATGGCACCTGTAGGAACACACCCAGGTTCGAATCTTCACCCCCAGGTGAGGAAAATCGTCTGGATTGTGTGTGAGGTGGATTTAGTAGGTGAGATGAAGGATCAAGTGCTAAAATTTAATGTCGAATATGGGACGCAGACGCCAAAAATATATATGATGATTTTTAAAGTACCAGACATTGGTGGAGCGTACCTGGCCTTCCTACCTGGCTGCTAACTGCGCTCTGTACCATGGCATGCAGGCTAACGATATGTAATAACCACAGGCGTTCCATAAATGATCGTCCAAATTTAGGATCTTGCACCCCAATTACGATCGCCATGGCACCTGTGAGCTTTAGTCTTTTCGTAAGTTTAATTTGTGAGCTGTAGACAAATGTGAGCTTCATATAATCCTCCTCTCCTAGTCAGTCTCGATCGTCAGCTTAATTTGTGAGCTCTAGACAAAAGTGAGCTTCATATAATCCTCTTCTAGTCAGTCTCGACCTAGATAATAAGTTGGAGTGTAGATCGTTTGCTTAAGTGATTAGAAGCCAGTGTAGCTACTCTTCCTTAGCGATTTCTTTGAACTACACCATATATATATATATATATATATATATATATATATATATATATATATATATATATATATATATATATATATATTTGTATCATTTTAGCTTAGTTTGTATCAGTAACGTACATATGGTTATTAAGGTGAAATGAGCAAAATAAATCGGTAAGGAAGAGGTGTTAAGGAATCTAAAAAGCCACTAGAATGACGGGCTTAAGACAGTCAGGTGAGAATTGGATTTTACCTCTCTCTCCCTCCTCACCCTCTCTGCCCCTCATTCCCCCCTTCACCCCTTCCCTCCCCGCCCACCCTCAATAATGACCCAGTTAAGCTATTCAATTTATTCATTAAATTTTGTAGGTAGATATCTGATTAGAGGGGAGAAGGAGGGGAGATGCCTTCCACTTGTAGTGGACTGATGATGATGATGATGATGATGATGATGATGATGATGATGATGACAGTTATGGTGATGATGAAGGTGATGATATCAAGGTAATAATAATAATAATAATAATAATAATAATAATAATGACCCACTGCACAAGTGACCTGAGAACATAGCAACAAATTTCAACAACAAAGGTCAAAGGTCACGATTTTCTAATAAGATACTGACAAGTCAACATTTTGTGCAACTCGAAAATTTTATCAGACGAAGTATATCAGCAGATTTTCCCACATACATATATATGTCATAAAAGACTTTGTATAAACTTGTAGTGAGTTTTGTAGATTAGTTATATATATATTAGACTTGTGGACGAGCGGTTGTTATACGTGAGTAGCTTTGTAAGTAGATAATCTTCGTTCCCTTTTGTCGTGCAATGACAGGAGAGGTAAAGAATAGTATGGGACTATTTTTATTTGTCTTGGAAATATTAACAAAGTCCCTCACACACGAGTGAAGTATAGAGTCCCGCTAGCTGCCTCCCTGTCTCTCTCTCTCTCTCTCTCTCTCTCTCTCTCCCATGTTGCTAAGCTCTTCTCCCTACTACCTGCCGGTTCTACGGCCTGTCTACTTCTGAGCTCTGCTTCCTAAATTCTGGTGAAACAGGGGTCGTGTCATGTGTGTTACACTGTGGTTGGAAAGTTCCAGAAATCTGTGTGTGAGTATGTGTGTATGGTCACTTGGCTTTCTTCGCATGCTATCTCGCTGACACACATATACAACTATTTTCCTTTATATATTGGTGTAAACTCAAGTATATGTGTGTATGTGTGTACGGATATTGTCTAACTTACAGTGTAGGGCAAAGCTATAACTAATATTTCGCGACCAATTTTTCTTTCCCCCACCGTCTTATATTCCTAGGTCTGTATGTGTATTCTCGTCGGTTAACGAAGCTCCCTAACACCTTTTCTTAATCGATATATTTTGCTGTCCTTACTGTCCTATTCTGTGCTACATAAATCCTTCAGCCATCACCATACTCTGCAACGCAAAAGGTAATGTTAAGCAGTTATATCCAAAACCAAATCGCCAAGGATAAGGAGAAGGGCTTGGTATGTTCCTCCGCTCATAGGTGATGCTTTTTGATACGATAAGAGGAAAGATATGCGCTAATTGATAAGGTAGAGGCAGTGGGATGATAAATTCTGTACACAAACACACACACACACACACACACACACACACACACACACACACAGGCAGATAGGCTGGAAAGACGACTGAAAAAGTTATTTATATGTACAAAGAAACAGATTGACAGCTAGACAGAGGAAGAGAAAATGACATTCATAGACAGACTGATAGATAGATAGACAGATAGACTGACTAACAGACAGACAGACAGACAGGTAGAGGGAAAGAAAAAGATATTCATAGACTGATAGACAGAGGGAGAGAAAAAGATATTCACAGACTGCTTGAGACAGATAGATAGATAGACAGATAAATGGAGAAAAAGATATTCATAGACAGACTGATAGATACACAGGCAGACAGATAGGCAGAGACAGACAGGCAGGCAGGCAGACAGACAGACAGACAGACAGACAGACAAACAGACAGACAGAAAGATAATGGACTGACAGACAGACAGACAGACAGACAGTTACAGATAGATATACAGATGGATAGACAGACAGACAGACAGACAAACAGGCAGAGATAGACAGACACAAGTCTTCTCTCATAAAAGATAACACCATCACCACACTGTTATAAGTTCTCAATCCCATCAACACTACAGTAATAGGAACAACAACTGGGCAGGAAGGGGATCTAATACTATTCCTGGCTGTGATCTTATTCACAAGGAGGACTCGGCTAGGGGAACCACTCAAGGGTTCGCTAATGTACTGACGACCAAGGGGAGTGCTCAAGGATTCGCTGATGTACTGACTACTAAGGGGAGTGCTCAAGGGTTCGCTAATGTACTGACTACTAAGGGGAGTGCTCAAGGGTTCGCTAATGTACTGAAGACCAAGGGGAGTGCTCAAGGGTTCGCTGATGTACTGACTACTAAGGGGAGTGCTCAAGGGTTCGCTGATGTACTGACTACTAAGGGGAGTGCTCAAGGGTTCGCTAATGTACTGACTACTAAGGGGAGTGCTCAAGGGTTCGCTAATGTACTGACGACCAAGGGGAGTGCTCAAGGGTTCGCTGATGTACTGACTACTAAGGGGAGTGCTCAAGGGTTCGCTGATGTACTGACTACTAAGGGGAGTGCTCAATTGTTCGCTTAAGCTATGCCAGGTTCACTTACCCGGCAGATTAAGGCAGACTGGAAGGGAAGGGAGAGAAATGAACAAACAAGGTAGGGACGCGTCATAAGGGAGAGGGTGAGATGGATGAGGCGAGAGAGAGAAACGAAGAGGCACACGGATACTGGTGAACACAGCTAGAGATACATACATAGGAATAAATATATAGATAGATAGGTCAGATATATATACATTTATTTACATGTATCTGTATATAATATGTATGTATACGTACCGTACATATAAACATACTCTCTGTATATCCATCTATCGATTTGTCTGTCTATCTATCTATCTATCTATCTATATACACACAGTATATACACCCTACATACAGTATATATATATATATATATATATATATATATATATATATATAGAGAGAGAGAGAGAGAGAGAGAGAGAGAGAGAGAGAGAGAGAGAGAGAGAGAGAGAGAGAGGTCTCTCTCTCTCTCAATGAAGTAAAAATTGGAGAGAGAGAGAGAGAGAGAGAGAGAGAGAGAGAGAGAGAGAGAGAATAATTGAGAGGGCCGCAGTGCTGGAACCAGGGCAGACTACATTAGAGGAATAGTGAGCAAAAACCCCTTAGAAATAATGGATAGCCAGGGGAACGAGGCAAGGAAAGGGTCAGCAGTGGAGGATAGGGCCAGGATGGGAAAAGGAAAGGTGGAATAGATAAACATACCCGTTAATGTTGGGCAGGAGAGAGAGAGAGGTTAGAGCCTGAAGTCTTTATTACCTCTAACGTTGCGGGCTAAACAGAACCCATCTTCAGAGAGCCAGGTTCTGTAGCCCGAAACGTTAGAGAAATGAAGAAGTCAAGCTCTATCCTGTGTAGCCAGAAACGTAAGAGAAATAAAGAAGTCAGGCTCTATCCTGTGTAGCCTAAAACGTTAAAAATAAAGAAGTCAAGCTCTATCCTGTGCAGCCCTAAACGTTAGAGAAATAAAGAAGTCAAGCTCTATCCTGTCTCACTCTCCCACCCAGCATTTCCACCTGTCGTAATAGATCACCTCGGTGCGGCAAAGTTCCTACGTTAAAGAATCCACAGCAAGGAAGTGGATGAATTGGGTGGAAGAGAAAGACGAGGGAAAATAAGGAAAGATTTTGAGAGAAAGCAATAACAAAAAAAGAAGAAAAAGACTCTGTGGTGCATGGCTTCATTTCAGGCTCGATACTCCGAACGAAAACAAATAGTAACCCGGTAATGTTACCGCGATCTTCGACACGGAGGACTAAATGAACGAATTTATCTACAAAAAGTGTGTTGGCGAGGCTGTTAAATGCCACGCTTACTTTCGGAAACAATGGAAAACCAATGGAACGAAACAGTTTAAGTATACGTGATTTGGAAAGAAGCACTTTAAAGCATTTCAGGAACAGATTCACGGGACTTCTGGAATAAAGAGGGGTATCTGAAATCATCATCATCATCATCATCATCATCATCATCATATATACCCCTTTCCCCATCCTAGGATGGAGTGAGGTAGGGTCCAAGAGCCAGGGGTGTGGCGGAAGGGGAAGAAAAACCAACAGGAAAACCTAATCAGTATCTCCCGAAATTTAAAAAAATACATATATATATCAGCAGTCAAAAAGAATAAAACGAGGACATCGTCGTAGTGATGAAATTAAAAGGGATCAAAACTATTCTGAGGGAGAGTGACTGGAAGAAATAACCCTTCCTTCTACTGGTGAAGTACGTATTGTCACGAGTTGGCGCGATTCAGTATTTAAATAAACTCGTGACGTTGAACTTTGGTGGGAAACCGCAAATTCTAGTGGAATCCCAGTATATAGCACTCAGTCAACCCCCACATATTCACCCGATCGGGAGTGTTTTCAGAACATTTTTCACTGTTTCATAAGTGATCGTCTTTGTGCGCGACATTAGCACCTCCGCTGAGTGATTTGTTATGGGGCTTGTTTCGCTCACTTCTAGCCATTAGCAAGTGCAGTCCGACACTCGCCTCTCTCTCACAATTTGAATTTAGTCAGGATTTGAGCATTTTGGAAGCAGGTTCGATTGAGCCCAGTGTGGAGCAGTGCCGCCGTTGTCCAGTTCCTGAATTCCCACCTAGTGTGAGCCGGCGAGAGGTTCAGCGTGTGTGGCAGTGTCCTTCCTCAGCAACGATGCCCAGTCCATTCCGCTTAGCCCATTCTCTGACCAGTATTTCTTTTCGTTTTTCCTAGGTTTAAGTTTAGCTTTTGAGTGAGCGAGTGAGTGTGTTCTCCTTATTTTGACATCATTTGAAACATGTAACGTAAATTTATTTCATTGTAATCAATAAATTTAACAGTTCTTTCTCTTGACCTTAATGTAATGTAAACTCGTGTTTTATTTCTCCACATTGAGCTTATTCTAGTTGCAGCTCCTAGTTTGCATAAACGCTTTGCATTATTCATAACTGGTACTTAGGCCAGTCCTTTTGTATTAAGCTTAAAATCCGTTGTGCAACCAGGAGATAATGCACCAGCAAGAACCTGCTTATCATTCATAGCATTAGTTATTGTCAGGGGTGGAGTCACTTTCTCGTGAGGCTAGCAGTACTAATAAACAGCATTTGTGAGTAATTAGTTTCTGCTGTGTACTGCTGAGAAAGTAAATAAATTCTCGTCCTTAGAGAATCGGCGAAGTAAGCCGGCATAAAGTAATCATTGCTTGATTTTCACGAGTCAATTCATTGTCCTGTTCTCAAGTATTATTGAATAATATTTTTTAATACCGCATATTCTTCAAAAACCCCATGACACGTATAATAATGGATGTGTGCAGTGGGTGTGGTGTATGTCAGAGTGGAAGTGCTGTGTGTGTGTGTGTGTGTGTGTGTGTGTGTGTGTGTGTGTGTGTGTGTGTGTGTGTGTGTGTGTGTGTGTGTGTGATGATTACAATGATGATGGCGGTGACGATGACGGTGACGATAATGGCGACGACAATGGTGACGTTGATGATGACAGTGATGGTGATGATGACTATGACGACGACGATGATAATGGAGAGACTCTCCGAATTAGGGGAAGGGACCTTCTGACTTAGGGGAGGAACCTTCCAAATTAGGGGAGGACCTTCCAAATTGGGGGGTCTTCCGAATTTGGGGGGACCTTCCGAATTAGGGGGGAACTTCCGAATTAGAGGGGACCTTCCGAATTGGGGGGGGAACTTCCGAATTGTGAGGGACCTTCCAAAGTAGAGGGGGGACCTTCCGAATTTGGAGGTGGGGGCTTCCGAATTAGGGAAGGGGCCTTGCGAATTGGGGGAGGGACCTTCAGGAGTCTAGATACAGACTTCAATGATCCTTTCACTACATTAGCCGAGCCCTAAGACGGATAAAATTGCCAGGAAATAGGAAAAGAGAAAACAAGTCATTAGATTGAAGGGCTTAAGAAAGAAATTCACTCAAAAAGTCAAGAGTAAGAACCCGAGGCTAGGCTAGTGTAATTTATATAATTTTTAAGGAAAAGATAGAGGAAGAGGAAGAGAGGAAGACCAGGGCCTGCATTCTCATAGAGTAGAGAAGCCTTACACCTCTTCGTCAGCAATTTGTTTTTGTAACAGAGGTGGCTGTTTTTCGTTTGTGTGTTATTTATGGAAATATGGCTACATACGAAGGATTTATGTAACAGAGATGAGGAGTGTAACGTGTAACAAGCAAAATTAATCGCTTGGGAAAAGGTGTTGGGGAGCATCCTTAACCAACAAGAGAGGGATGGAGGGGAGGGATATGTGAGAGATAGGGTGTGAGTCAGAAGGCAGACAAATGGCAGGGGACAGGGAGACATGGAACCGATTTGTCTGTGGCCACCCCTCATGAGATTAAGGCGTCTAGATATATATACAGAGAGAGAGAGAGAGAGAGAGAGAGAGAGAGAGAGAGAGAGAGAGATGGCATTAAATGATCGATAAAGTCTCCATCGGCTATAGGGTAGGCCTTAGGTTGAACCAAGAAAAATGTAGTAGTAGCAGTAGTGGTTGGTGCAGTGTTAACAGTACCGTAGTAGTAGTAGTAGTAGTAGTAGAAGTAGAAGTAGAAGTAGAAGTAGTAGTAGTAGTAGTAGTAGTAGTAGTAGCCCAAGGTTCATCAAAATGTGAACCCAGTGGACTGCAGATTGAAGTTACCCGTCTCCTGCAGCCCACCATCCCCCTTTCTGGGCATAGGAAGGAAGTTGAGGGATGCTTGTATAACCGGACAGCGCCACTAACCAGTTACATCAGTGCCACCACGTGTACGCGTCCCTCACCAGTACCACGAAATTTGAAAATAAATATAGTCGTAAAAAGAGAATTATGAATATACTAAAACTAGAATTAATATACATTGAAATGAAAACTAAGCGTTAAAATGAGAAAAGGAATATATGTGGAAATGGAACTGCATAAACGACGAGATATTAATAAAATGCTGAAATATGAATAAAAATGATGAAATAAGAATGAGAGAGTAGTGAAATGAGTGAATTTTGGACGGAATGAATGACTGCAGGTGAGCCAGGATTAGTTATGTGGAAGTATTTTTTATGCTGGCTACAGGTCAGGGAGGTTTGTGATGGATAGTAGGACAGACAGCTGGATAGACAGAAGGATGAAGTAGGACAGACAGCTGGATAGACAGATGGATGAAGGAAGACAGACAGCTGGATAGACAGAAGGATGAAGGAGGACAGACAGCTCGATAGACAGATGGATGAAGGACTAACAGTTGGATAGACAAATGGATGAAGGAGGAGAGACAGCTGGATAGATTGATGGATGAAGGAGGTCAGACAGCTGGATAGACAGATGGATGAAGGAGGACAGACAGCTGGATAGACTGATAGATGAAGGAGGTCAGACAGCTGGATAGACAGATGGATGAAGGAGGACAGACAGCTGGATAGACAGATGGATGAAGGAGGACAGACAGCTGGATAGACAGATGGATAAAGGACAGACAGCTGGACAGACAGATGGATGAAGGAGGACGGACAGCTGGACAGACAGATGGATAAATGGATGGATGGATATGTAGACAGATGGTTACAGGTATCAGATAAAGAAAGGAACGAAGGAACTGACAAAAAGATAGACACAAGAGAGAGAGAGAGAGAGAGAGAGAGAGAGAGAGAGAGAGAGAGAGAGAGAGAGAAGATAATACTATCAAAGCTTCCCAAAATGATTTAAACGAGGCTGTCACTGCAAAACCTCAGTTACCAAAAGACTGTGTTTTATTTTGCTTTGTTTTTTGCATAGAGACGAACCTAATCCTCAAATCCGATTTTTGCTAGAGATTCTGACCACGCAAAAGTGACATCCGTAATCCCACTGTATATTTACTTATCTATCTATCTATCTATCTATCTATCTGTCTATCTATTTTTGTGGTTGTTGGTTAGAGATAAGAGCTTGATAGGTTAAGTTATATAAGTTGCGTGATGAAAATTTTGGTGAGGTCAAGTTAGGTCAGGTTAGTTTAGATTAATTATAAACATATGGAGTGGGTTAGGTGTGCTACTGAAGAATACTTAGGTGTGAAGAAAAGGAAGAATAAATAAATTAAAAAAAAAAGAAAGAAGAAGAAGAAGAAGATTAAGAAGAAGAAGAAGAAGGAGATTAAGAAGAAGAAGAAGGAGATTAAGAAGATTAAGAAGAAGAAGAAGAAGATTAAGAAGAAGAAGAAGAAGAAGGAGATTAAGAAGAAGAAGAAGAAGAAGATTAAGAAGAAGAAGAAGAAGAAGATTAAGAAGAAGAAGAAGAAGATTAAGAAGAAGAAGAAGAAGATTAAGAAGAAGATGAAGAAGATTAAGAAGAAGATGAAGAAGATTAAGAAGAAGAAGAAGAAGAAGAAGATTAAGAAGAAGAAGAAGAAGAAGAAGAAGAAGAAGAAGATTAAGAAGAAGAAGACGAAGATTAAGAAGAAGAAGATTAAGAAGAAGAAGAAGAAGATTAAGAAGAAGAAGAAGAAGAAGATTAAGAAGAAGAAGAAGAAGATTAAGAAGAAAAAGAAGAAGATTAAGAAGAAGAAGAAGAAGATTAAGAAGAAGAAGAAGATTAAGAAGAAGAAGAAGATTAAGAAGAAGATTAAGAAGAAGAAGAAGATTAAGAAGAAGAAGATTAAGAAGAGGAGAAAAAAGAGGAGTAAGAACAAGAAAGAAGGACAAGAAGAAAAGAAGAAGAGGAGGAGAAGGAGAAGGAGGAGGAGGAGGAGGGGATGACGACGACGACGACGACGATGATGATGATGATGATAATAAAAATAAAAATAATAATAATAGTAATAATAATAATAATAACCATTAGAGGCCCACCCCAAGGAGGGAATCACACCAGTGCGAGCCGATACCTATCTAGCGCGGCTCGGAATATGACCTTGACCTTGACTTACTTTCACCAATTTCGAACTCGTAGTAGATTTTCATCCCTACCACACACCTGTTAAAACTTTGTAATGATGTCTTGAGCGGTTGTGAAGTTATCGTGGTAACAGACACACATGCCTTGACCTACTTTCACTGATTTCTAACTCCTGGTCGATTTTTTCCCATACTACAGTACACACCTGTAAAATATTTTGTGATGATACCTTGAGCGACTGCGAATTTATCGTGCTAACAGACAGACAGACAGACAAATTGAAAACAATATCTACCAGATTCGCTATCGCGGCTGGTAACAATAATAATAATATATAATAATAATAAAAATACTATGATAATGATTCATACCTGTCAACTGCACAACGTTTAAAAGCAATAATATCATCTAGGTCCCAAGTTACCCCAAACATGACCCACAACAATGAAAGTTACATGCAGGTCCCTAAATGCACTACCAAGTGGACACAGCCAAGGACAGCATAGGCAAGTCTAAACAGTACTGTGGTGAGGTATGACATAATTATATGGTCAAGTGTAATAAAGAATGCCATTATTCTTGTCCTGATCTGATTATTACCAGCCGCAATTGCGAACCTGGTTAGCAGCCGCGATGGCGAAGCTTGGTATTGTTTTCTGTGTGTGTGTGTGTGTGTGTGTGTGTGTGTGTGTGTGTGTTAGCAGGAAAACATCGCAACCGCTCAAGACAACATCACAAAATTTTACAGGTGTGTAGTATGGAAAAAAAAAAATCGATCAGGAGTTAGAAATTAGTGCAAGTAGGTCAAGGTTTATGTGTCTGTTACCAGGATAACTTTGCAACCGCTCAAGATACCGTCATAAAACTTTACAGGTATGTAGTAGGGATGAAAATCTCCTACCATTTCGAAACTGGTGAAAGTAGGTCAAGGTCATATTTTGCGCCGCGCTAGAAATGTATCGGCTCGCGAATGGTGTGCTTCCTCCCTTGGGAGGGCCTGTGGTATAGAATGCAATTTAGGAGTGCTCAGTGTGGAAGGGAAAGGATTATGTCTGGTATAATAAAAAGACGGACACCCACACACCCACACCCACACCCACACCCACACACACACACACACACACACACACACACACGTCTCCTACCTCACAGAGATTTTCTTAGCAGTCAACAACTTAGAATAATTTTAGTAAACATAATCAAGAGTGTACGAATATGTTAACAAAATTGGCTAAGATTTTTTTATTTTATTTTTCTTTTAATGGATAAGCGTATATTAAGAATTAGAGGCTTAATATATGGAGGTAATTTCTTTTTTAAGCTGTTGTTTAACTGGGTCTTTAGTAAACTTGAGAGAGAGAGAGAGAGAGAGAGAGAGAGATTAAATTCAATCATTTATAACTGTACATAAACAAATTAAGGCAGGCTTTGCCAAAAATAATTCCATACTTGACACTGTGCATTTAACTCAATTTTTAATCTTGTTGCATCGACGGACAAATCGATAGGCAGGAGGATATAAACATTAACACAGAAATATAGACAAACACAGATAAAGAAACGAAGGGAGATATACAAACAGACAGGCACACCTCACTGGCCAAATCTTGCGTCATCGTTTTCGGCTGTGTAAAATTCTCCTCGATCAACAACAGAATACCAGACAGACAGACAGATAAAAAGCAGTGAGAGACAAATAACAAACGCACTGTCCAAACTTGCTACATCGGAAAACGGACAGAAATAAGCAGGCAAAGATATAGACAGACAAGCAGACAGACAGATAAACAGACAGGCAGACAGACAGACACCAGTAGACGCCAGGCAGACAGATACCAATAGACAGGCAGGCAGACAAAATCATACTAACAGACAGACAGACAGACAGATACCAGTAGACAGAAGGACACAAATAGATACCAGTAGACAGACAGATAGACAAACTGATACTAGCAGACAGACAGGCAGACAAAACATACAAACAGACAGGCAGATACCGGTAGACAGACTGACGGACAAATAGATATCAGTAGACAGACAGGCAGACAAACAGATACCAATAAACAGACAAGCAGACAAACAGATACCAACAGACAGACAGACAGGCAGACAAAAAGATACTAACAGACAGGCAGACAAACAGATACCAAGAGACAGACAGACAGACATATAGATACAAGTAGACAGGCAAACAGACAAGCAAGAACACACAGCAAGATAGGCAGAGATACCAGTAGACAAACAGGCAGACAAACAGATACCAGTAAACAGACAGACATAGAGACAAAGACACAGGTAGACAAACAGATACTAACAGACAGGCAGGCAAACAGATACCAGTAGACAGACAGACAAATAGATACCAGTAGACAAACAGACAAAGATACACAAGCAGACAAATATACTAACAGACAGGCAGACAAACATATACCAGAAGACAGACAGATAGACTGACGGACACACAGGTAGACAGACAAACAAAGACACACAGGTAGGCAGACAGACAAACAAAGACACAGGTAGACAGACAGGTCCAGGTCGCTGTCCAAAACTTGCATCCTGGTTCTCTCAATTGTGCAAAGCTGTCCTTGATCGCCCACTCACAAATGTACAGAGTTTTTGTTCCTGTGCATTGTTCAGCCCTTCCAATCCTGCTCTGGACAAGGATTTTTAAGAATGGGTTAGTGGGGTGGGTGGGGGAAGAGGGGAGATGGGGAGGAAGGATGAGGGGAAGGTGGTGTGGGGGTGTGGCAGGGATGATGGAGTAGTGGGGTCAGAGAGAGAGAGAGAGAGAGAGAGAGAGAGAGAGAGAGAGAGAGAGAGAGTCAAATACCGGAAGATCGTTGGAAATTCGCTTTACCCAGGGCAAAAAATAATGTACTCAAACCCAACCTCGTTCACTTCCTGATATCGCAATGACCCAAAGGCTAAAAAAGAAAAATAAATAAAACTTGGGTGAATGGCCAGGTAATGCAAGAGTGAAGTGGAAATGACGGGCTGGGGGCTGAGGTGCAGGCTGACATGACACACAACACGTCCCCTGTCACCTCCCCTTCCATTACCTCCATCACCATGTCCCCTTGCCAATCCCCCTCCCCAAAATACACACACACACACACACACACACACATTTTTCTCTCTCTCCCTCTCTCTCTGGAGTATAACAATACCGTATGTATGTAAAGCCGCGGTCGGTCTCCACACACCTGACATGGACGGACAGCTGTCTAATACACTTTCAAGTCATGTTCTACGAGTCCTGAGGGGTAACTATTTCAAAGAGTCTAGAGACACCACTTTCTATCACTGGAAAATTGATCCGCTCCCACTCACTGCCTCGTGCACTGGTAAAGGCGTGGAAACCTTTTGGAGTGTAGCGTGAGAAATGCATGTGGAGATGTGTGTGGTGGGAGTGGGTGTGTTTGTGTAAGTCTGTGTAGTCTATGTAGTTATGTCAACCAGGGAACATCGACAGGGTGTGAACGTGTTGTGGGAGTGAGTGTGTTTGTGTAAGTCTGTGTATCTCTCAGTCAGGGAACTTCGCCAGGGTGTCAACGTGTGTGTATACATGTAAGGACACAGTACTGGACTGTGTTGCATCCTCTTTTTTGTCCCAACTTGGCACAGAATGTTGGAGAAGGGGGAGTGAGTGGGATGCTGTCGCTATCAGGGGACAGGAGGGAGGTGGTGGGCTCCTGTTGTGGGTTGAGGCAGCGATGGAGTGTGATCAGTTGCAGCCACACGCATTCCTGCTCAAACTCATGGTAACAAAAATACTAAAGTGGTTTATATTCAGAGTTTTAATTCTTAAGGGAAGTGTGGCATTTTATCATGTGAGTCGCCTTATGATGGAATGTACTGTATGTGGCTGAATTTGACTTCTCCATATATATTAAATTATGACTTTTCATACATTAAAGACAGGGGTTCTGTGGATACAAATTGTCCTTTTAGCTGGCCATCTTAAAGGAAGGAATGATATTCCAAACTTTCTTTTAATCATGATATGCAGTAAGTTTTCAGTTCCGTGTATTAAATTATTGGCTTAGTGGCGCCTATCAAGGTTTCAACTTTAAGGGAAACTCTCTCTCTCTCTCTCTCTCTCTCTCTCTCTCTCTCTCTTTACTAGCGATACCTTATAATTAAAACATGTGGACGAAGTTTCATCACTGAAGTAAACCGTGAGTTGCCTTATATATACCGGTATATTACTAACGTTTTGCGGTTACAGAGATACAAACAGGTCCATACAACACTGTCATGAATTCTCTTAAAATCACCCACACCCTCCAGCCAATCAAGGAATTAACTACAGTACAACAAGATTTAAGATCATATGCTTAAACTTGAAATGGAGAAGGTGGATGCAGACTCGAAATTTTTTTGTAGTACTTGACATGGGAGGGGTTAAGCGGGTTAGAGATGAGTAAAATTGAAGGATGAGGGAAAGTGGAGTGTGGCAGGGTTGAATGGGGTGGAGTTGAGTAATGACGGGGTTGACCGGGTTGGAGACGGGTAAAATTGACGGATGAGGCAAGGTATGGTGGGGGTGCATGGGATGGAGTGGGGTAAGGAGAAGGTTAGGTGGGGTTCTGTGTGGTAAAATACGTTGGGTAGGGTATAGTATGGCCAGGCTGTGTGGGATTGAGTAGGGTAAAACTGACCGGTGTGGCAAGGTAGGGAATGGAGTGGATAGTTAGGGCGGAAGGGGATAATGGTGGGGTTAGGTGGGCGGAGTGGAGTGATAGTGGGGTTGGGCGAGGTGGTGTGGGGTAAACTGAAAGATGAGGCTGAGATGAGGTCTGTGGGATCAGGTGAGGTGGAGAACAGTAATGGTGGGGTTCGGTGGGATATAGAATGCAGAGGGGTTGGGTTGAAGGGAGTGGGGTAAAATTAATAGAAGAGATAGGACAGAGTAATGTGAGGCTGGATGGGTTGGACTGAGGTAAAACTGACATGAAACGATGTGTAATATGTCAGATCTGGCTAGGGTGCACTGAGGTAATGGTGGGGCGGCTTGGGGGATGTAGTGGGGTAATGATGGGATTGGATGGGGTGCAGTGGGGATTTTTTTTTTTTTTTTTAATAACAGATCACAGGAAAAACAAATGAATAAAAAAATTCTCCATAAACCAGAATACAGGTGTTCGCCATTTATAAAAAAAAATAAAAATTGTAACAGGTGGACTTGAACCGCCGTTGGTTGAAGTTTGAGAGGAAACCACTCCTGGGAAGCGAGTTCCAAAGAGATGCAGTTCGGGGAACAAAAGAATTCTGATAGGCAGAAGTTCTGCTAAATGGCAGTGTGACAGTCCAGTCATGAGCGCTACCAGATGCCCGTGTAGCACGGAGGAAGGCATGGAGACGTGGTATAATGGATGCAACTTCATCTGAGCATTTGTCATAAAAGTATCTATAAAATAATGCAAATTGGGAAATGGTGGGGTTGGTTGACGTAGAGTGGGTTAACGGTGGGGTTGGTTGGGGTGGAGTGGGTTAACGGTGGGGTTGGTTGGGGGTGGAGTGGGGAAATAGTGGGGTTGGTTGTGGTGGAGTGGGGTAATGGTGGGGTTGGCTGGGGTGCAGTGGGGAAATGGTGGGACTGGTTGGAGTGGAGTGGATTAATGGTGGGGTTGGTTGGGATGGAGTGGGGAAATAGTGGGGTTGGTTGGGTCGAAGTGGAGAAATGGAGGGTTGATTGGGGTGCGGTGAGGAAATAGTGGGATTGGTTAGGGTGGAGTGGTGTAAAATTGACATGTGAGGTAAGGTAGACTACGACGGGGTTAGATGAAATGGAGTGGGGTAATGGCAGGGTTGGACGGTGAAGTATGGAGTAAAAAGGACAAGAAAAGTGGGGTAGAGTATGGCAGGGTTGAGCAGGGTGCAGTAGGGGACTGAACAAGCGCAGTAATTTTCAGAACAATCATCCCAGAAACATAGGTGTGAGGCCAAAAAAAAACAGGTATTGGTAGGAAGAGGAACATCACCAAAAAATACAATAAATAAAAAAAATAAAAAAAATAAATAAATATAAATAAATAACACGGAGCGAAACATATTCCCTCTGAACACTATAAGATATGCAAAAATGATAACGAGTGAAGAAGCAACGAAGCGGAAACACGAAGCAGTGCCGACACACAAACGCAATGTAACAAGCGAGTATGAAGCTTTATCCACGAAAATATCCTGTAAATCTGAGAGCGTTAAGTACATTTTAATCCTGCCACTACCACACACAATAGTATTCACCTAAGAGGGCAACCTACTAGCGAAGGTATTATACTCTTTTTACACAAACTTGGCCGAAAATTGAATTCCCTCCATCTTGAATGCTAAGCTGGAGCAATGGGTTAGCACTAGAATATGATGCTTGTCACGAAGGAGTGCGAACTGATGGAAGTTAGGGTGTAGTGTTACCCTCCTCTACTACTGAGCTGCATGGAATAAGATACAAAAGGTGGAAAATCTGGGCCACGTTAGAGTAAAGGGAGTATAGTGAAGGTTAGTCTAACCCTTTCAGTTCGAAAAGTCGCTCCTGAACCAAATAAAACCCGCTGAAGATGGCAGCATTGACGGCATGTGTCTTCATGGTCAGAATGAATTAAATATTTGGTAAACTAAAGATTTGGTATACAAGCAAAGTAAAAAAAATAATTATAATAACAAAGGTATGCCCGTGTGTGTGTGTGTGTGTGTGTGTGTGTGTGTGTGTGTGTGTGTGTGTGTGTGTGTGTGTGTGTGTGTGTGTTTAGGATAGTACTGTGTACACACACACACACACACACACACACACACACACACACACACACACACACACACACACACACACACACACAACTATGCATTATATCTTACCTTCAAGACAGACGCACGACACACGAGTCCCCCATCTTAACAACTTCCACCTAACCTCCAAAATTTTTTCTTCTAAGTCCTTGTTCTCTTCGGGATTCAAAGCACTCCACCAAGTCTCTTCTCACCTCAAACGCACTCAAGTACCCCCCACCCATGCCGCAAAACACACACGCTCGCATTACCAAGACTCAGGGTTAACTGACAGAGAGAGAGAGAGAGAGAGAGAGAGAGAGAGAGAATCAAGTGGTTCTATAACGCCTCCTAAACCTTCCTCAATAGTCATTACGAAGTCCAATAATAATTATTATTATAATAATAATAATAATAATATTAATAATAATAATAATAATAATAAATAATCAACGCATTACCTATAAATTTACCTTTGAAAATTATAACCCAATAAAACCAACAGGTATTCTAATCCTATATGACTGAAAAACCTACTAAACCTACGAATTATCAAAAAGAATATAAGTAATCAGTTCCATGGATTAATACACTTGGCAACATAAATCTCAACACCCCACTCCCTAACTCCCAAACACCCCGACCCCCCAGCCCCCACCATCCTACCCCCAGCCCCCACCATCCTATCCCCACCCCACCACCCCAACCCCCAACCCCCCCACTCCGTCAAATCGTCACGCTGCACACACGATTTTTTATATTGTTGAGCGTAATTTTTTTCCCATGTGAGACTTTGAAATCATCCTTTATTTAACTTGATATGGTCAGTGGCTTAGCTTGGGAGAGATGAAAAACAGAGAGGAAGAGAAGGGGGAGGGAAGAAGGCGGAGAGACGGAGGAAACAAGGCGGAGAGATGGAGGAAAGAAGGTGGAGAGGTGGAGGAAACAAGGGAAGGTGGCAGAAAGACGAATAACATAGGGCTTAGAGAGAAGGGAAGTTGTCAAAGAGAATTAATATATCATTCCATCATCATCATCATCATCATCCCAACCATGATGATCAATAATATGAGAGTTAGACAGACAGATCTGGAGGGGGAGGAGGAAAGAAACGTGGGGGGAAGGAGACAAATGCCGGGGGAGGGAAGATGGAGAGAAGGGAGGGAAGAGTTGTCAGATAGCATCATCATCATCATCTTCATCAGAACCATCATCATCATCATCAACCCATTTTGAGACACAGGAAACGAAATAAGGAAACGGGAGGAAACAAGGTAGGAGGGGAGAAAAGTCGGTGAGATTGAGGGAGGAAGGTGGAGTAACAAAACTGATTAGATAAAATGGGAGTTAAATCTAAACACGAGAGAAAACTAAGCAATACTGGGTAACTTAATTAATCATCCGCCGCTGTTATGTGGCCTTAGCCCGCATTCGCCTGGGGTGTCGCTCCTCATAGGAAGTCACCGGACAACCGACCTCCAACAGGCCACGTAAACTCTGTCACAATCCCATGGATGAAGCATTATCCCATCACATCATTAACTGCCCAGTTATTGCCACCTTCAGACCCCGTGGATTATTGTTTTCTGCTTTGTATACCTACGTCATGACAAATATAAGCTGTACATCTAACCCTATCCACTCATACGCTGATGAGTCCACCCTTCACTTTTCCATTCGGTTCCCACAGCGTCCATCTTAGCAGTTACCTCATCAAACAAGGGAAGAGTCTATGGCACACCTACTGTCTGACATGGCTCGTATCCCTGACTGGGATAAAAGTAATCTCCTTGTTTTTAATAAATCAAAGGCTCAGTTCTTACACCTATCAACCCGATAAAATCTTCCACATGAGTACATACAGTATATATATATATATATATATATATATATATATATATATATATATATATATATATATATATATATATATACCGGATATAAAATCTGCTTCCAAGAGATTAGGTGTGTTAAGCCGACTCCGTACCTTCTTTACCCCTGCACAGATGTTGACTTTATACACGGGTTTTATTCGCCCCTGTGTAGAGTACAACTCCCATGTGTGGGGAGACTCCGCACATACAGCTCTTCTCAACAAGGTAGAGTCAAAGAATTTTCGTCTCATTAACTCTCCTGTTACTGGCTCCCTTGAACCTCTGTCTCTTCGCCGCACTGTTGCATCTTCATCTCTTTTCTATCGCTACTTCAATGGTCACTGCACCTTTGAACTGTCTGTTTGCATCCCTCCACCTCTACGATGGACGCGTAGCACGTCTAAGCAACAAACTTTCGTCACTTTTCTGGCCAACTCTCTAACTCAGAGTTAATTGTTACTTCCAGTGCTTCATTTATGTAAGAGGTCAGCTCTGTCTGTATTTCCTACGTCCTATGATTTCCAGTATTTCAGACGCAGTGTGTCCAGGCATCTCGACATGGACGGATCTTGAATTTGGCTTTATGTTGTATTGTTTTTTTTTTTTTCCCTTGGATGGAATAGGTTGTGGGCTCCTGGCCTTTTGGTACCTTCTTCCTTGCATAAAAGAAAAACTCGAAGACATTCTCACCCATCACCCAGACTCCATTTCATTGTAATGCCCTTGCACTAGGGCAATGATGGAACATTAAGGTGTGTACATGCATATATATATATATATATATATATATATATATATGGAGCCTCTGTGGTACAGTGGTAGAGTGTGCGTTTCGCACGCTGGTGAGCGCGGGTTCGCCTCCCGCCAGAGTTGTAAAAACTTTGGGAAGCGTTCACCAAGCCACTTGCTACTTTGGCGGACACAAGGGGTGCTGTGGTTGAACCAGTGTCGCATACTAGTATGCTTGCACCCAATTGGGTTAAGGCGGGCCGATTACACTTGGTTCACAGACTACACACACATCCAAAGCCATTACAACACTACAATCACACTCACAAGCACTTCTCACCCTACATACAGTCTCTACCAGACAGCCTAAGCCACTGGGTAGAGATACATTGGCTGTATCGTCCCTGCTTCGGTAGGGATAGGCCGGTCCTCCAGTGGACCTCAACTGTTGATGATGATGATGATATACTATATATATATATATATATATATATATGTAATCTCTCTCCTGCATTACTGTACATGTAATGGTAATTGTTTCTATACGTTTTTGCCATATACAGTGTGTCACTGTAACTCTTTTCTCTCACGCACCCTTCCCTGCTTGGCCTTCAGCGACATTGTTCTCCAGAGTGTTGGGGGCTTGTACTGAAGGGAAAATAAGAACCTAAAAAAAAAAAAAAAAAAAAAAATCTTTTTCTCTTCCCTCTACTCTTCCCTTCCGTTCCTTCCTCTTCTCCCCACCCCTCTTTTCTCCCTTCTTAACCCCTTCAGCCAAACGACGTATTTACTTTGTTCTTGATATTTGCAAGAGATTTTCTTCACTTTAAGATTCCCCCCTCCTTTTTTTTTTTTTTTGTTACTCAGAAGGGATTACGAAGTTTCCCTATACCTCTTTACTAAAAAATCATTTCCCTTTGCAGTAAAAAATCATCTACATGTATCAGGACTAATAAGAAAGAAAAAATGACACCGAATTGAATAGACTAATTCTTCTTCCCTTCCCCCCTTCCCTCTTCCTATTTCCATTTTTTTCCCTTTTTCCCTCCTCATCTCCTTCTTCCCTCTTTTTTCATCTAGACTGCTGACCTATAGCAAGAAACAGAAATATGGTGCTAAGCACAAAGTAATGGTATGGAAAGGATGTTAAGCCGCAGAACTCTTATCCTGCCACTGAGCTACGTAATATTGGCTGGAAAAGGACGAAAAAAAAAAAAACATCTGCCCCCATAAGACAGAAAATACCAATATAGAGAGAAGTGTTAGATAAAGAGTCGTATCTTAAGTGGCTCTGGAGATATCGTAGCCTGGTTTTACAGGGTTGGACGGGGTGCAGTAATGTAATGGTGGGGTTGGACGGGATGCAGTACTATAATGGTGGGGTTGGACGGGGTGCAGTAATGTAATGGTGGGGTTGGAGGGGGTGCAGTAATGTAATGGTGGGGTTGGACGGGGTGCAGTAATGTAATGGTGGGGTTGGACGGGATGCAGTAATGTAATGGTGGGGTTGGACGGGATGCAGTACTATAATGGTGGGGTTGGACGGGGTACAGTAATGTAATGGTGGGGTTGGACAGGATGCAGTAATGTAATGGTGGGGTTGGACGGGATGCAGTAAGGTAATGGTGGGGTTGGACGGGGTGCAGTGGGGTAATGGCGGGGTTGGACAGGGTGCAGTGGGGTAGTGGCGGGGTTGGACGGGGTGCAGTGGGGTAATGGCGGGGTTGGACGGGGTGCAGTGGGGTAATGGCGGGGTTGGACGGGGTGCAGTAAGGTAATGGTGGGGTTGGACGGGGTGAAGTGGGGTACTGGTGGGGTTGGACGGGGTGCAGTGGAGTAATGGCGGGGTTGGATGGGGTGCAGTGAGGTAATGGCGAGGTGTGGCTGGGTGCAGTTGGTAATGGCGGGGTTGGACGGGGTGCAGTGGGGTAATGGCGGGGTTGGACGGGGTGCAGTGGTGTAATGGCAGGGTCGGACGGGGTGCAGTTCCTTGCTATGGACTAAAGTCTTTTATCCCTTTGATTGCCTCATATCTCAGTGACAGGAAAATAGGAGTAAAAGTAGATGATGTGTATTCCAATTTCCACTCAGTTAACGTTGGCCTGCCGCAGGGATCAGTTCTGGCGCCAACCCTGTTCCTTGTTCATATTAATGATCTCTTATCTGTCACCCACAATCCTATCCATTCATATGCAGATGACTCAACACTTCATAGTTCATTCTCACTCAGACACCCATTTACAAAGTCTGATATCTCTAACTCTAAACTCAGCACAGCCATCTCCATAAATCAAGACCTATCTACAATCAGTGAATGGGGACAAGACAACCTTGTCTCATTTAATGCTAGCAAAACTAAATATATACAATTTACTAATAGAAAGATATTGCCTGATTCGTATATTACCTTCAATGGTACAAATTTCCCATCTCCAAAAGTATTGAAATTCTCGGTGTCTCACTTAACAATGCCCTCAGCTCGACCTCTCAGGTCAGACCACTTGGTAAAACCGCCTCAAAGAAACTTGGATTATTGTACAGAGTCCGTAACTTCTTCACTGACGAGCAGTTAGCTATTATTTATGAGAGTCATGTGCACTCTCAGCTTGAATACTGCTCACCCTTGTGGAATGGATGTGGAAAGGTCGCACTAAAACAACTATACAAAATTCAGAACAAAGCTCTTAGAATTATTAATAATCCTGCTATTACTAATGAACTACCTCCCCTACAAGTATGAAGGAATGTTGCCTCCCTTACATTATTTTACAGATATTTTTATAGCAAATGCTCAGACGAAATTGCGTCCATGATGCCACCTCTCCACGCCTTCTCTCGTGCTACACGGGCATCTGGTAGCGCTCAGAAATGTCACTCTGCCATACTGCAGAACCTCTGCCCATCAGAATTCTTTCATTCCCTGAACTGCATCTCGTTGGAACTCGCTTCCCCAGAGTTCTTTCCCTCCAAACTTCGACCTACAGCTGTTCAAGTCTAACCATTACAGATATTTTATGAACATAGAACACCAGTAATCTGGTGTATGGATTAGTTTTCTCATTCATTTGTTTTTCCTTCCTCTGTTCTTTTATTAAAAAAAAAAATGGTGGAGTTGGACGGGGTGCAGTGGGGTAATGGCGGGATCGGACGGGGTGCAGTGGGGTAATGGCGGGATCGGACGGGGTGCAGTGGGGTAATGGCGGAATCGGACGGGGTGCAGTGGGGTAATGATGGGGTTGGACAGGGTGCAGTGGGGTAATGATGGGGTTGGACGGGATGCAGTGGGGCAATGATGGGGTTGGACGGGGGCAGTGGGGTAATGATGGGGTTGGACGGGGTGCAGTGGGGTAATGATGGGGTTGGACGGGGTGCAGTGGGGTAATGATTGGGTTGGACGGGGTGCAGTGGGGTAATGATGGGGTTGGACGGGGTGCAGTGGGGTAATGGCGGGGTTGGACGGGATGCAGTTGGTAATGGCGGGGTTGGACGGGGTGCAGTTGGTAATGGCGGGGTTGAACAGGGTGCAGTGGGGTAATGGCGGGGTTGGAAGGGGTGCAGTTGGTAATGGCGGGGTGTGGCTGGGTGCAGTAGGGTAAAAGCGGGTTTCGGCGAGATAATGTAGGGTAATGGCGAAGTTGCAAGGGGTGCAATGGGGTAATGGCGGGGTTGGACGGGGTTCAGTGGGGTAACAGAGGGGTTGCAGAGAGTGCTGCGGCGTAATGGCATGGTGCAGTGTTGTAATGGAGCAGTTGGACGGGGTGTATTTGGGTACAGGCGGGGCTGGACGGAGTGCAGCGGGCTAATGGCGGGGCTGGACGGAGTGCAGCGGGCTAATGGCTGGTCTGGACGGGTGAAATGGGGCTATGGAGGGTGCAGAGAGGTAATGGTGGGGTTGGACGGGGTGCAGCGGGATTATGGCGAGGTTAGACGAGGTGAAGTGGGGTAGTGGCGGGGTTGGACGGGATGCAGTTGGGCAATGATGGGATTGGATGGCATGCAGTGGAGTAATGGTCGAGTTGGGCTGGGTGCAGTGGGTAATGTTGGGGTTTGGGCGGGGTGCAGTAAGGTAATGTCGGGGTTTTGGCGGGGTGTAGTGTGGTAAGGGCGGTGTCGGTCAGGGAACAGTGGTGTTATTGCTGGGTTCGGCAGGGTGCAGAAATGTAATGGCAGGATTAGGTGGAATGCAATGGGGGTAATGGGTGAGGTTTTGAGGGGTGTAGTGGGGTAATAGTGGGTTTCAGCAGGATTTAATTTTAATGAGGTAAAGACTGTGGTGGGTGAAATGCTGTGAAGTAATAGCGAGGTTTAGTGGGGCACCGTGGGATAAGGACGAGGTTGGGTAGGATGCAGCATGGTAAGAGGGAGGGGGTTGAAGTGGTTGCAGTAAGGCAGTGACGATGTTTGGTGGGATATGTGTGGCATTCGGTGGGATAAGGGCGGGGATGGGTGGGGTGCAGTGGGACAAGTGCGGAGATATGTTACAATGGGACAAGAATGGGATTTTGCGAGGTGAAGTAGGGTAATGACAGGGTTGGGTCGGGTGCAATAGTGTTAACGGCGGGATAGGGCGGGGTGCAATCGGATAAGGGGGGTTGGGTGGGGTGCAGTGGGGTAAGGAATGTGTTTTTTGAGGTGAAGTGAAGGGTGGCTCAGTCGGTAGAGAGGTGGCCTGCAGTCCTAACGGACCCAGGTTCGAATCCCAGCTGGGGCAGGGAACAGTTTAAGGATTTGAATTTCATTAAATCAGGCTTTACTGATCTACCAGAAGACCCGCCGACATGTCATAAAAATACCCCCGCTAATACCAATACACCAGTCCTGTATGAGACAGCCCTAGCATGTATTCAATATGGACGGTGGGTGTTAGCGCCGAAGTGGTGACATGTAGAGATGTATGGTATGTAGGAGGACTGCTGGGCCTTGATAGCAGGCTGTGAAGCCTATGCCCAGAGTCGGACACATAAAAAAAAAAAAAAAAAAAAAAAAAAACAGCTGGATTGGGTGGGATGCATGGGGACAGGGTAGGGTTAAGTGAGGTGTAATGGGGTAGGGACATTGTTTGACGCGGCGCATGAGGGTGATGGCGGGGTTGGCTGGGATACGATGGGGTAATGACAGAGTTGTTTGGGATGCAGTGCAGTAATGATGGGGTTTGAAGGGATGCAAATGGGTATTGGTAGGCTTGGCCTTTGGCAGTGGGATAATATTGGCGCTGGGTGGGGTGCAGTGGGACAACGCCGGGGTTTAGTGGGATTCATTAGGGTAAGAATGAGGTTGTGTGGGGAGCAGTGGGACAAGGTCTAAGTAGGGTGGGGTATAGTTGGGTTTGGTCGGGTTTGGATGGGGTACAATGGAGGTAAGGGGTTAGTTGGGTGGGATGAAGTGGGGTACAGGCGGGGTTGGGTGGGGTGAAGTGAGGTACGAGCGAGGTTGGGTGAGGTGAAGTGGGGTAGAGGCGTGGTTGAGTTGGGTGAAGTGGGGTACGGGCGAGGTTGGGTGGGGTGAAGCGGGGTAAGGCTAGGGCTGGGTGAAGCAGCAGGGGGTGTGGGGCATGGTTAGGTGTGTGAAAATGCTGGAGTGAGTGGGGAGAGTGGGGTATGATAGGAAAGATAGGGTAGAGTATGTTGTGGTCGTGTAGGTTGGACCTGATTAATGGTGGGGTTGACTGAAGCGGGGTGATTTGACAGGTTAGGTAAGGATGGATGGGTTGAAGTAGGGCAGTGTGGGGGTTGAGTGAGGTGGAGTGAGGGAAAACAGACAGGTGGGGTAGGGTAGTGAACGGTGGGGTTGGGGAAGGTGGAATGGGGGAAAGGTGGGGTTGAGTGGGGCAAATCAGACAGGTAATTTGGGGCAGAGTATGGTAGGACTGGGTTGGTATCGACTTTGGTAATGAAGAGGTTGACTGGGGTGGAGTGGGGGGTTATACTGACAGGTAAGGTATGGTAGATTATGGCTGGATTAAGTGGGGTTCAGCAGGGTAAAGCCGATCAGTGAGGTAAGACACATTATGGCGGGGTTGTGTGGGGTGGACTTGGTTAATAGTGGAATGAGGTGGCGTGGGGCAGTATGGAATATGGATTGAGGTTAATGAACACAATAAAATAATTGAGGATTAAAATTAATAATAAAAATATGAAAAACACCACAAATAATAAAATAAAAATAATAATGATAGTAATAATGATAATGATAATAATAATGATAATGATAATAATAATAATAAAAATAATGATGATAATAATAGTAATAATAATAACAATAATAATAATCATCATCATCATCATCATAATAATAAGAATAATAATAATGATACAAATAATAATAATGAAGAAGAAGAAGAACAAGAAGAAGAAGCAGAAGAAGAAGAAGAAAAAGAGAAGGAGAAACAAAAGAAGAAGGAGAACAAGAAAAGAAGAAGAAGAAGAAGAGGAAGAAAAAGAAGAAGAAGAGGAAGAAAAAGAAGAAGAAGAGGAAGAAAAAGAAGAAGAAGAAGAAGAGGAAGAAAAAGAAGAAGAAGAAGCAGAAGCAAGAAGAAAATATTACTGCTACAACTACTACTAATACTACTACCACTACTGCTACTACTACTACTACTACTACTAACACTCTCATCTTAAATGTTGGGATCAACTGCCTAGCCCCGAGCTCCTACGCTCCTCATGGGGCAATGTAGGATTGGATGATGGATGGATGTTTAATAATAATAATAATAACAATATTGCATCCTCTTACTCCAAAAGTCAGAGGTGAAAATAAACTATCTCCAGTACGCTGTGATAAGGATTAGTTGGCAAACGGTGGTACACCAAAGAATAAAATAAATAAATAAATAAATGAATAAACAACTTTAACAATTAGGAGCAACAGGTGCGAGCAGGGTAAGAAAGGTAAGGTGCAAGGGAAGGGAGTGAGAGCAGAAAAAGATGGGAGATGAGGAGGTTTAGTGTGTGTGTGTGTGTGTGTGTGTGTGTGTGTGTGTGTGTGTGTGTGTGTGTGTGTGTGTGTGTGTGTGTGTGTGTGTGTGTGTGTGTGTGTGTGTGTGTGTGTGTGTGTGTGTATCTATGTTTATCCCAGTAGCTGATGTCTTTCTGTTTTTGCGACCAGCCACACAGGAAGAAGTGAGTTATTTGGGTTTGACCTGGCAAATCTCTCTCTCTCTCTCTCTCTCTCTCTCTCTCTCTCTCTCTCTCAGTCTATCTATCTACCTATCATCTAGTCCATTTTCGTACCAAACCATCCATGTACCCACCTCAATGCCAAGCTGCCAACCAAAATATGCATGAATGCTTGTGCATAATCTTTCCAACATAAAAAGTTTACAAATACCATTATTTTTGTTTCTATATCGAGCCTGCAATGACCAATTCTGACCAAAAAGTCGATTTTTTTTTTTTCATATTTTCGCGTTCTCGACTTCCGACAACTTTGCGCCGTCACATCTAGCGCGATCGCCATTTTCTTCGTATTTTTCAGATACTCCCTTGATTTACCCCGACCTAATGCAAAAAGAATTACGCCGCTATCTATTACCGTTCACGTGAAAGAAAGGAACAGGCACAGACAGACACAAACATACACAGCTTGACTTTATTATTCGTACACACACACACACACACACACACACACACACACACACACATTGTGTGTGTGTGTGTGTGTGTGTGTAGTATTCATGTCTATCTATCTACGTCCGTCCTTGGGTCTGATGTGTTGCTGTTTTTGCAACCCCCGTAGAGGAAGCAGTGAGGTATTCTGGCTTGTCCTCGGAAATCCCATAGGAAGCAATAATGTGGGAAGGAGGGACCGCGGCAGAGGCAGGATAAGCAGGAAGGAAGGCAGAGCAGGATTAGAGGAAGGAGAGAAGGGGGAAGGAGGGAAGGGAGAGAAGGATTAGAGGAAGGAGTAAAGGAGTGGGGGGGGGCGGAAGGGAGAGGAAGATTAGAGGAAGGAGAGAAGGGAGAGGATGATTAGAGGAAGAAGAAAGGGGAGATGAGGATTAAAGGAGAGAGTAAAGAAGGAAGGAGAGGAGGATTAGAAGAAGTGTAAAGGCGAAAGGAGGGAAGGGAGAGGAGGATTAGAGGATGGAAAAAAGGAGGATGGAGAGGAGGATTTGAGGAAGGAGTAAAGGAGGATGGAGAGGAGGATTTGAGGAAGGAGTAAAGGAGGATGGAGAGGAGGATTTGAGGAAGGAGTAAAGGAGGATGGAGATGAGGATTTGAGGAAGGAGTAAAGGAGGAAGGAAAGGAAGGTTTGAGGAAGGAGTAAAGGAGGAAGGAGAGGAAGGTTTGAGGAAGGAGTAAAGGAAGAAGGAGAGGAAGGTTTGAGGCAGGAGTAAAGGAGGAAGGAGAGGAAGGTTTGAGGAAGGAGTAAAGGAGGAAGGAAAGGAGGATTAGAGGAAGGAGGACAGGAGGAGAGAGGAAGGAAAGGACAGGGAAGAACGGTGGAGGA
Source organism: Coenobita brevimanus (assembly GCF_032717465.1). Lineage (NCBI taxonomy): Eukaryota > Metazoa > Arthropoda > Malacostraca > Decapoda > Coenobitidae > Coenobita > Coenobita brevimanus. The sequence continues at coordinate 6,017,001 of NC_137069.1, read as the reverse complement.
AGTGAGGGGGGAGGGGGGAGGAAGGTAAGTAAGAGAGGAAAAAGAAAGAAGATGAGGAAGAGAGGAAGGAGGAGGATGAGAGGAGGGAAGGAAGGAAGGAGGAGGGCGGAGAAAGAAGTAGTGAAGAAAGGAAGGAAGGAAATAAAGAAGGAAAGAAGGAGGAGGAAGAGAGGGAAGAGAGGAAAAGTAAAGTGGAGGAAGGAAACGAAAGAAGAGGAAACAGGACGAGGAAGAAGCAGAAAACGGAAGCGATGTGGAACGAAGTGAGAGAGAGAGAGAGAGAGAGAGAGAGAGACGGGAGGGAAGCAGAAATATTGAAAGAGGGAAGAACGATGAAAAAGGGGAGGTGGAAGAGGAGGAGGAGGAAGGAGGAAGAAGAAAGGAAAAGAAATGAAAGGAAGAGAGGAGAGAGGAGGAGGAGGAGGAGCAGGTGATCAGTGAGAGTTATGACATTAGAGAGAGAGGGAGAGAAGGGAGGAAGAAATGGAGGAGAAAGATGGAAAGAGAGGAGGAGGAAGAGAGGAAGAATGGATAGAGGAGAGGGGGAGGAACAAGGAGAGGAGGAGTGGAAGAGGAATAGGAAGAGAGGAAAGGGAAGGAGGAAGAGAGGAAGAATGGATAGAGGAGAGGGGGAGGAACAAGGAGAGGAAGAGTGGAAGAGGAAG
>NC_137069.1:5956336-6011336 GCF_032717465.1 Coenobita brevimanus | reverse complement strand
TTGTGGTACTGAAGTGGACATGACTGGTCATGTGAAGATAATGCAGAATAAGAGACTGACTAGGAGAGTGTATGTGAGTGAGGTGGAGGGAGAGGGAGACGGAGGGACCAAGGATGAGGTGGAGGGATGGAATGGAGAGAGAATTGAGAGAGGGGATGTGAGTTCGAGGAAGGGCAGTCAAATGGCAGAGGATATGACGATCTGGGGTGATTTGTTTGTGGCTACCTCTTGGGTGATTAAGGCGTCCAGTAACATATAGATAGATAGATAGATAGACAGATAGGTAGGTACATAGACAGGTGGGTAGATAGATAGGTAGGTAGGTAAGTATGTAGATAGGTCGGTAGGTAGGTATGCAAGTAGTCCGGTAGGTAGGTAGGCAGGCTGTCCGGTAGGTAGGTATCGGTGGGTGGGTAGGTAGGTAGAATAAATAGAAATATGCTGACAGATAAACACACAGATTCAGACAGAAATCAACCCGCACATCCACCGATAGATGTACAGCTCAAAACACAATAACACACAGAAAGACAGAATTTCCTGCATCGACAGTTTTGGTTATTGGCTTCAACTTAAAAAAAATATATATATGTGCTTATGACGACTATTCCTATTTTTAACTCAAGGGATCGTGCCAGCAGTGATACTGTCGCGTCCGCACCGACAAAAACAATAGCTTTACTTGTTTTTATTGTAGGTTTTTTTAATATTGTATTGATAATATCGCTTTGATGGCAGTAAATTTTTTTTTTTTTTACGATTTTGTTTTTTAAATCTCTCTCTCTAGCGACGATGACAAAAGTTTAACAATATGCTTTACGCATTGTTGGAACTGGTGGTGGTGTGTGTGTGTGTGTGTGTGTGTGTGTGTGTGTGTGTGTGTGTGTGTGTGTGTAATTCACCGGGTCGGTCAGGATCACTTGATGGTCGTGATCGTCAGCTTTTACCCTCCCGGAAGGGAGCTGAGAGCTCATATAGTCCGATCTATGGGCAAGGCTGTGACCTTCACACACGCACACACCCGTCCCCTCGCTCAAGGGGGACAGTAACCACCCACTTCGTCAGTGAAACTTTTCGCAACTCGAGCGAGGCGCGAACTCCCGTCCACCAGTTGGCAAGCGAGAGCGTTAAAACTGCACCAGTGAGCGGTGTGTGTGTGTGTGTGTGTGTGTGTGTGTGTGTGTGTGTGTGTGTGTGTGTGTGTGTGTGTGTGTGTGTGTGTGTGTGTGTGTGTGTGTGTGTGTGTAGCTTAGGTTGAGGGTATGTGTGCCTGAAACTGTTTGTTTGCTTTGTTTGTGTGTTTGTGCATGTCTGAATGGTTTGTTGCTTGCCGGAATCTTTCGATTCGGCATGCATGTTATTCAGTTCCGTATGTTTGTCTGTCTGTTTGTCTGCACTCTGCAGGTCACAGTTTTGCGCCAGTTGTTCTGAAAAAAAAAAAAAAAAAAAAAATCAGAAGGTAGATATCCATAAACCCTGGAAGCCTGTTGTTTTTTATCAAAGTCGGTCAAAGGCCCTGGGCTGGGTGGGGGGTTGAATCCCTATCTTTAACATGGGACAAATTTCCAAAAATTAATGTTCCCGTCAATCCCATTGGATCTTTATGAGATTTTATAGACACACAGTGGGTGGCACGTCACACACAATCGGATCCATCCGGCAAGCGCTCTGCCTATGGCAGTTTCATTTAATTGAGTGCGTGTGTGCGTGCGTGCGTGCGTGTACTCCTGTGTGAGTGCCTGGGTTTGGGAGAGATTTTACAAGAGGAAGCTGCACGGGTTACAGGATCGTATTTAAAGGGCATTGTATTCGGAATTTGAATAAGAGTTTGAGTTAGAGTTAGAATTTGAATCAGAGTCAGTTAGAATTAGAGATAAAATTAGAGTTTGAACCAGAGCTAAAATCAGAGTCAGAGTCAGAGTTAGTCAGGGTTAGAATTTATTAGAATTAAAGTGACAGTATTAACACTCTCAGGCCTGTATTCTCTTCAGTTAAGGAGGCTCCCTAACACTTCTTTCTTAGCGATTTATTTTCAAATCTGATTGGTTAATATCCTTCTGCAGGTTATGTATTTATGTAAAATTGGACGATATTAGAAGAATTTACATAACACGGTAGAGGACAGTAAGGTGTTATAAACAAACTAAATCGCTTAGGAAAACGTGTTGGGGAGATTCCTTGAGAATACAGGTCTCAAACTCTTACATCCACTTTCAGCTGATTAAAATGGCCTGGGTTCGTGTTCAGATTGGTTAAGGAGGCTCCCTAATACCTCTTCATTAGCGATTCATTTTTGGACATGGGTGACTAATATCACTTTGAACGGTATTTATGCAGAGTATGGCGATATTGGAGGGATTTATGTAACACAGGCGAGGACAGCGAGGTAGGCCAAGGAGGATCCCTAACCTCTTCCTTAGCGGCTTATTTTTAGGTGAAGCTGGTTAATATCCTTTTGCACGTTTCGTATGTGTATGTAAAGCGAGGAGATAGTAGAAGAGTTTATATAACATAGAGGAGAGCAGTAAGGCGTAATAACCATAATAAATCGCTTAGGAAAAGGTGTTAGGGAGAATACGGGTCTAGAGGCCACTTCACTGTTAGCTGGGAGGAGTAATATCGCTGGTTGCCATAATGTATAATATTAGGACGGACAGGCCAGGGAAACTGAATATTCTGACACCACGACTGTCTGTGTCGCCCGTATGACACCGTACCACTTGGCTAATACCGGCTCTTGCTCTCTCTAATTCCGGGTATTGTTCTACGTTACTCTCACTCTTATTTACCGTCATTCCAGCTTATCTACCGTCATTCCATATCTACTGTCATTCCAGCTTATTTACCGGCTTTCCAGCTCTTATCATCATTCCAGCTGTTATCATCATTCCAGCTGGTAATATAATTCCAGCTATTACTGTCATTCCTGCTGGTATCATCACTCCAGCTGGTATCATCACTCCAGCTGGTATCATCACTCCAGCTGGTATCATCATTCCAGCTGCTATCATCATTCCAGCTGATAATATAACTCCAGTTCTTATCATAATTCCGGCTGGTATCATCACTCCAGCTGGTATCATTCCAGTTGTTATCCACCGTGTTGATAAGAACGACCCAAGAAATCCGTACTCAGACTGAAGGGGCTAACTATATCATTTAGAGTGAAGCTGCAGATAAAAGTTAGATCTAAGCCCTCCAGTTATAAAAGTTTTTCTATGTCTAAATAAAAGTGTCTGAAAATAGTAAAAATTAATACGTAAATAAAACAAAGATAGTAAAAATAAATAAGTAAATAAAGCAAAGAAAAGGGGGCATAGTATTTAACCAGTCTGAGCACCCAAGCCTCCGTCATTTGTCTTTTGTTATTGAAATCAACGATGAGGTTATACTCGGTGATGGTGTGTGTGTGTGTGTGTGTGTGTGTGTGTGTGTGTGTGTGTGTGTGTGTGTGTGTGTGTGTGTGTGTGAGAGAGAGAGAGAGAGAGAGAGAGAGAGAGAGAATGTAATGGCGCTTACAATTCAAACGTCGGAGCCTCGTTCAGTTTTCTTCACATATTGAAATCAGTGAAGTTATATCGGGGTGATGGTGTTGCGCTCTCTCTCTCTCTCTCTCTGTTTCTTTGTGTGTGTGTGAGTGTGTGTGTGTGTGTGTGTGTCTTCATCATCCTCGCTTCAGGGGGATAGGGAAGGAGAAGAGGGATGTTTGTATAACCGGGCAGCAGACCCGCCTGGTTATATGAACCACCACGTGAAGGCGTTCCCCTCCAGTATCAGCCTAATCCGTGAAATCAATAATAATCCATCCTAACCTCGATACTGTAGGACTTACTTTCTCACTTATTTTGGGGGGAGAAGGGGTGACGCCAAAAATGAATGAAACTTTATCTTGGTCTTAAACTCTTCGAAATCCATAAATGGTTACTCTTCAATATTTTTTCCTAGTGTTCTTCTTAGTCCAGTGGTCACGTGGCAGACTTAAATCCAAAGGGTCCCGGGTTCGATTCCGCTATATCATTGTGGCCGAGTGCGTGTTTTTCATTTTTTTCTTGCTGCCTCTAGTTCTGTGCTTTATTTAGACTACGAATACTAGCTGTTAGGTCAAGACTTTATTAACTCCTTTATCACCACGGGGTCTTGTGTTAAGTAGCCTGGTAAGGCAAAAATCGGCAAAAAAAAAAAAAAAAAAAAAAAAACTAGATCATTGTGCTGAGGGGGTTAGCTGTCATGTTTCATACTGGCCATCATAAACAGAACCTCCACCAGTCTTTGTTTCTACTCATCAACGACCCCCTCTTCCTACGACACACTACCTTCTCTTATCTCTCACCTTGTGTCTCCATCTTGTTCTCCCTCTCCTTGCCATCTCACACTCATACACTCTCCTAGTCAGTCTCTCACTCTCCCTCACATGCTCTCGCCTTATCCCTCATAATCTCCCTCAACTTCTCTCTCCAACCACCTCGCTCTCACACACTCTCCTAATCAGTCTGCCATTCATGCACTCTTCCTATTAATTTTTCATATTATCACACACAAATATTAATTCATGTTACATATACCGTATGTCATTCTAATACTGACTTAACCTAAATAAATATAATACGAGAGAGTTTCAATGAGACTTACCCGGAAAAATAGCATTCAGGTCGACTCTCTCTCTCTCTCTCTCTCTCTCTCTCTGTTCGTCCGTTCATCTGTCTGTCTGTCTGTGTCTGTCTGTCTGTCTGTCTGTCTGTCTCTCTCTCTCTCTCTCTCTCTCTCTCTCTCTCTGCCTGTTTATGTGTGTGTGTGTGTGTGTGTGTGTGTGTGTGTGTGTGTTCGTCCGTCCGTCTATCTCTCTAGCTATCTATCCGTCTATCTATCCATCTGTCTGTCCATCTAGCATGTCTGCTCCTGTTTGACTGCATGTCTTTCTCTTTCTGTCCGTCCATTCATCCCCCTTCTCTCTCTCTCTCTCTCTCTCTCTCTCTCTCTCTCAATATCACACTATCTCACAATATCAGAGCGAGGAATGTTGCAGCTCACTTCATAATTAAATCGGCCACATATTTGCTCTCACGATGAAATCTCGCGTTGCAGAAATGAAAGAGATTAAGGTCTTTTTGTGTCATGATGATGATGATGATGAAAGTAATGATGATTTTTATAACATTCTTGCTGCAGCCAGACGATTTTGTGCGATTCGATGATTATTACTGGAAAATGAAGAAAGCGTCACGCAGGTCCAAGAAATGATCGGCTCCAGTCCTGCATGTGGGATTGGAGAGGAAGGAAATCGTCTGAACTTAAGATTATTTAGATAAGAAAAGCCTCTAGGAATTCCACACAAGAGCTGACAATCCCTCTCCTCCTCTGTGATGGTGAGGGACGCCTTCACGTGGTGGCACTGACCCAACTGGTCGGCTCCACATCCCATTTATACCAGCGTCCCTCAACCCCATCCATATCCCCCGGAAGGGAGGGTGGTGGACTGCAGGAGGAGGGCAACTTCAGCCTGCAGTCCACCGGGTTCAGGTAAGATGAGCCTGCGATTACAACAGCAATAACTACAACTACTACCGTGCTACTCCTAATACTGCTGCTACTACTACTATTACTACTACTATTATTATCACTACTACTACTACTACTAATACTACCACCATCACCAGTAATACTACTTCCACGACTACTACTACTAATATTAATACTGCTGCCACCACTACTACCACCATTACTACTACTACTACTACCACCACAGCCACCATCACCACCACCACCACTACTATTGCTACTACTACTACCACCCTCACTATCACCGCCACCACCACTACTGCTACTACTACTACCACCCTCACCACCACCACCACCACCACCAATACTACTATAACCATACCATTCACCCTAACAGAGACCCTTTCAGCTTCCCTATTACAACACCCTCTTTTTCAGCTTTATTTTCTTTATTCTCAGGCCATTGTACTCAGCTCAAAAGTGAACCCTAGTAATAAAGAGGGTTCAAAACAATAAGAGCTCTCGGTACACAACAATTTTCTTTTCATGTGGATACTATAAAGATAAAATATTCTTGCCTTCATACACACACACACACACAAACGCGGGCACATAAACACATACATACATACACAACAATCTCCTCCGTCCCCAGCTCCCCCCCCTCTCTCTCTCTCTCTCACACACACACACACACACACACACACACACATTCACACTCACCGAAACACACACACACACACACACACACACACACACACACACACACACACACACACACACACACACACACACACACACACACACACACACACACACACACAACCTTCGTACTTCCTAGGCATATATATGAGTGTACATGTAATTCAGAGTACAAGCATAGCGTTGTTAAAGCCTTTGGTGCTTCTACGTTGGAGAGAGAGAGAGAGAGAGAGAGAGAGAGAGAGAGAGAGAGAGAGAGAGAGAGAGAGAGAGAGAGAGAATTTCACTTTCCTCACTTGAACAAAACGGCTTATTTTTTTACCTTAAATAATATACAAAATGGCTTCCGAGGTAACAAAGAGTTAAGATTTCAATTTTTCATGCATTTTTTTCCCGCGATTATTGATGATGATGATGATGATGATGATGATGATACGATGATGATGAGAGGAGGAGGAGGAGAAGGAGGAGGAGGAGGAGTGGAATAATGATGATGGTGGTGATGACGATTGTAATGATGATGAGGATGACTGTAATGATGATGATGATGGTGATGATGATGGCGACTGTAATGACGATGATGACGATGATGATTATAATGATGATGATGATGATGACGATTGTAATGATGATGATGATGATGATGATGATGGCGATTGTAATGACGATGATGATGATGGTGATTCTCTCTCTCTCTCTCTCTCTCTCACACACACACACACACACACACACACACACACACTGTCTCATCCCTTCCTCCCTCTTCTCTCTCTCTCTCTCTCTCACACACACACACACACACACACACACACACACACACACACACACACACACACACTTTCGTACATCCTAGGCACATACATGAGTGTACAGTTGCCTCCACTTCTAACGAGTACAGTGGGTGGTGTGCTTGGTGAAATGTGACACCACTGTGTTTGTTTACATCGTAGCAATAGTAAGTGAATGGGCAGACCCAGCAGAGCTTCCCCTCCGCTACAGAATCAGGTACCGGACAAACAATGTTCTATCAAGTCATACTTTGTCTGCAGATCCAAGTGTTTGCCACGTATGTATAGTGGAAGGTAGAGAGAAAAACAAATAGTAATGCCATTGGATCCCATTGTTTCCCTGACAGGAGATGACTGTGAGGCGAGGTGGAACGGAGAGTTGGGGGGACAGGTGGTGGGGGCGCATGTATCGAAACTTTGTGGTATTTCGTATAGAAAGATGAGGGTGTGATTATACAGATGATCTGAGGTGACCTGTAACTCTGTATCCAATAACGTGTACTGGATGAATGTTGGAGTCTTGTTCGTCATACAGTGTGGTGAACAACTGTAGCTGAGCATAAATGTTAGAAGGTGTGATGTCCAGTGTCTCGAAACGTGGTTCACCTGAGTCTAGTGAGTGTGCGGCTCAACTGCTGTAACACATTTGTGACTGAACCAGGGTGGCCGTAAATGATTCATGATTATGCATGTGACACAACGGTCACCCCATGTTGTGCATCATCCAATCTGTTTTATTGTGAGGAAAAATAATCCTTATATTCGCAAACCATGGTATAAGTAGATGTCGTGTGCATAGGATTATAGCTACTTTGAGTGTTGGACAGGTATTGGCTTATTGTGCGAAAATGTTGTGCAGTCATCATACTGATGGATCACATGGAGGTAATGAGGTACTGTATTTGCATAATGAATGCATATCTTGTATTATAATATTTGAAATAACGGTGTTACGGATGTCCAGTCCACAAATGATGTCGCTTTCTTCATGGTGCTATTTCATTACTCTGGATAGTTGTGACACAACATCCACAAACATTGACCATTGTATATTATACTCTCTTTTAAAACATTTATACATTAGTTTTCGTACAAGTTTCACAACTTCAGGCCCTCCCTGGCTCCAGACGCATTATACTATTTAATCGTGAGTCTACAATCACACACTGTTCATCCAGAGGGAGCAATATTTCCTTTACCATGCATGTTTGTCCGTTGTCTGCCATTATAACACAAGGTTTTAGTATGTGGCCACGGCTACACAAAATATATTGGTGGCGAGGTGCTGCTGAGAGAATGTAAAATTGCGTATAGTCTACGTGTCATGTAGGGAGTCTGTTAATACACCAGAAAAGACTTATTCACACTCCTGCCATGATACCAGCCAAAGTAGCGGTTTTGGTGACTATACTGACTGACCATTGAACACTCTTTCACCTCCCAGCAGTTTGAATGAGATCCTGTTTTCAACCAATACAAACATTAAATAATACAGTGAACAGTGCAATTTTCTATGTAAAGTAAGAAGTGTTTTATGCATCGTGTCATCATACAGGTTTATACACTATAACAGCCAAGGATAAACTCGACCTACGGTAGGATAAAGGTTGAGTGCGGCTGTAGCGTCCAAGTAAACTTAAGCAGCATAGGTGCACCAGCACATGGATGGTAAAACCCAACCACCGCGCTTTAGGCGAAATACTCCCGGGTTCTGAAGCTACCCCACTGTACCCAATAGATTTACACAAGGTCATTGATAAGGCTGTAATCTCGTTGTAGTGATGCGATATGATAATGAAGTCAGTATCAGATCTCAATACCCATTATAAGAGGAAGGGCCGGAATTTTGAGAGAGAGAGAGAGAGAGAGAGAGAGAGAGAGAGAGAGAGAGAGAGAGAGAGAGAGAGAGTCTTTTCTTGTATGTATATATAAATAGATAGATATAGATATAAATAGATAGATAGTTAGATATAGATATAGATAGACAGATAGAGAGAAAGATAAACACACAGATAGATAGATAAAACGAAAGAGAGAGTGAGACCCGTCTCTCTCTCTCTCTCTCTCTCTCTCGACGCATTATACTATTTTATCGTGTCTCTACACTCACACACTGTTCATCCACAGGAGCAGTATTTCCCTAATTAACACCAAACATCACATGTTGGTGATGACCCTAGTCCCACCTGCCCACCTCCTCAGTCGCTCATGCTCCACAACAATCCACTTCCACACACACCTTGCCACCACGCAAGGCAGTCAAGCCCTCCCACCCTCTCTGTTCCTGCACCATTTGCTTCCTCTCCTAATACCCTGTCCCACTGACCAACCTTTCCTGAAGACCCCTCTTACCTACCAAATATTCTATTCTATTTCTAACTGCCTTGGGGATATCGTTTTCAATGTTCAGTGTCATGGGACACGGCATCACAGATATCTGTAATATCAAAATCTACTGTCGAACTTGAGGTTATTATGAACCTCGTTTGATGGCTCTAAACAAGTATACCATAACGACGTTTCGCTTCCCATCTACAATCACCACCACCACAGTCCTCGGTACACATTACACGTCATGATATTTTAGGTCCTGCTTCCCTTTGTCTTACGATTGATATACTATATGTGTCCATTATCTGTCATGAAATTGCAAGGATAGTATCGGGCCAGGATTCACTGTTTAAGAGGCATTTCGGAGGTGTCGTTTTGCTAGGAAAACTGCGTAGCCTTGCCTTGTTTGTACAGTCACTCATAAAAGAAAAGACCCCCCTGCATTAAAGGCAATATAACTCGGGGTACTCAGTGTTGGTAACAGTGTATTTGACGTCAGCCATATGGGGGGATGAGGAGGGGTGTTTGAGAGGAGGGAGGAGTTAATCTGCACGAAACACTGCTTCGATCCACATTTCGAGTCAAACATACATTATATCTGACTTGTTATGTTGTCCTTCATACAAAATTAACTTTATGCTACAAGAACAAAGATCTTTCAGGTGATAACACAATCCCATACCCGAATCATTTATGCATTAATGCCGCACATGATGCAAATGAAACCCCCGGCCTCAAGGGTTAAATGAATGGGCTCGACACACTTAGAATGAACTTTGAATGAACTTCCCCCAAACGCAGCTTCACACCCCCACACCTGACGTCATTTACAGTGTTACCAGGACCGATAACATATTGGTTGAAAGGTGTCTTGGCCAGGGGGTCGTTTCATTTATGAGTGACTGTACATTGGTCCAGTAATGCAACTGGCCAATCAAATCCAATTTAACACAGTAGATGGTGTCTGCAACTTTTGTATGATAAACGGACATATAGCGAACTGCAACACTAGCTAGTATATGCATGTCTGTCCACTGTCTACCACTGTAACACAAAGTTTTAGTATGTAGCTACAGCTACAAAAAATGGCGTGGTGTTGCTGAGATAGAGTAAAATTGCACATAGTATACGTGTGTTTGTGAAGGAGACCGGTAATACACTTCACCGACCCATTTCACACACATGCCAAGATAGCAGCCAAAGTCGCGGTGTTGGTGTCCATAACCACTGACCATTACGCATGCTTTCACCTCGCAACAGTCTGAATGAGGTCCTAATTTAAGTAATAAGGTGATTAATGAAATTTTATATGTAAAGTAAGGAGTGTTTTATGCACCCTGTCATCATACATGCTCATACATTATAATACAGCCAAGGATAAGCTGGACCTACGGTAAGATAAAGGTTGAGTGCTGCTGGAGCGTCCAAGTAAGGAGTGTTTTATGCACCCTGTCATCATACATGCTCATACATTATAATACAGCCAAGGATAAACTCGACCTACGGTAGGATAAAGGTTGAGTGCTGCTGGAGCGTCCAAGTAAACGTAAGCAACATAGGTGCACCAGCACATGGATGGTAAAACCCAACCACCGCGCTTTAGACAAAATACTCCCGGGTTCTGAAACTACCCCCACGTCATCCAATATAATTACACAAGGTCATTGATAAGGCTGTAATTTCGTTGTAGTGATGTGATCTGATATGGATGTCAGTTTCAGATCTCATTACCCATTACAGGAGGAAGGGCCGGAATTTTGTGTGTGTGTGTGTGTGTGTGTGTGTGTGTGTGTGTGTGTGTGTGTGTGTGTGTGTGTGTGTGTGTGTGTGTAATTCACCGGGTCGGTCAGGATCACTTGATGGTCGTGATCGTCAGCTTTTTACCCTCCCGGAAGGGAGCTGAGAGCTCATATAGTCCGATCTAAGGGCAAGGCTGTGACCTTCACACACGCACACACCCATCCCCTTGCTCAAAGGGGACAGTAACCGCCCACTTCGTCAGTGAAACTTTTCGCAACCTGAGCGAGGCGCGAACTCCCGTCTGCCAGATGGCAAGCGAGAACGCTACCACTGAGCCAGCGAGCGGTGTGTGTGTGTGTGTGTGTGTGTGAGAGAGAGAGAGAGAGAGAGAGAGAAAGAGAGAGATTGGTTTGTCTGTCTGTCTCTCTCTTTCCTTTATACACATATATATATAGGGGGAAGGTCTTGTAGATATACAGTACAAGGTACCGTCTTAGACGGAGCAGACCCCTATAGATATATAGGGCTCCACCGAATATAACGAATAAGGTGGCACAAAAATTACATCTCACCAGATACTATGAGGCAGGGAGGTGAGATTATTTCCCACAATCCTCCCAACCAAACATGAGTTCTATTGCAAAGTATTTGACGGGCGTTCCTGTTGGATCATCGTCTACTAAAGGTCCAACTGCACTGCCTCCTGTGCTTACGGGCAGTGTGCCACCGAAAGTGAGTAGGCACTGTGTTGGAAAATTAGACTCTTGGATGTTAAACAAGCTGAAATCGATGAAGATCTATGCATACAATGTAAGAAACCTCGCAGAAGATTACAAAATTGATAACCTGATGACTTAATTGGAAAACATTAGTTGGGATATTGTAGGTTTGAGTGAGATCAGCAGAAAAGAAGAAAAAGTAATTCAGCTCGATGACAGTGGCCACCTATTTTACTACAGATGAAAGAAACATGAAAGTGTTAGTGGTGTAGGATTTCTAATTAACAGAAATCTTGCAGACAACATTGTTAAATTCAGCAGTGTATCTGACACAGCAGCATTTTTTGTCATTAGACTGTGCAAAAAATATACCCTGAAAGTCATACAAGTATATGCACCAACTTCTCAAAGCCCAGATGAAGAAATAGAAACATTCTATGATGACATCTCCCAGATTATGGAAGAAGAAAAGACAACATATACTGTACTCATGGGAGACTTCAATGCAAAAGTTGGGAAGTCGAAAAATGGAGAAGCATGTATGGGAAAATTTGGAGTGGGAAAAAGGCATGAAAGAGGAGAAATGCTGGTAAATTTTGCTGAAATGTTTAACATGAGAATAATGAACACATTCTTCCACAAAAGAACAGGGAGAAAGTGGACCTGGAGAAACCCAAATGGAGAAACAAAGAATGAAATCGACTTCATTATAGCAGATAAGAATAACACAATCACAAATGTCACAGTTATCAACAAAGTAAATATTGGAAGTGACCATAGAATGGTGGGTTGCACAGCCAGATTCAATTTCAGAAATGAAAGAAAGAAGTTGATTAAAGATAAAGAGATATGCCCAATAATAGTAAATGAAAACAAAGCAGCCTTTCAGTTGGAAGTAAGGAACAGATTTCAGGCTCTAAGTAATGCTGAATGTGACACTGATCAGCCGAATGACAGACTAACAAAAGTGCTAAGAGAATCAGCAGAGGTAGTAGGAAAACCTAATACAACCAAAGCCAAGAGGTATTCAGAAAAGACACTCGAGCTTATGAAAAAACGAAAGGAAATGATAGTAAAGACAAAGAAAGACGAAATAGAACGAGCAAAATTAAATAAGCTTATCAACAAAAGACAAAGAGAAGAAAAATGAAAGCGAAACATGGATCAGATCAAAGAAACCATCAAAAATGAAAAAAGTCTGAAACAGGTCCGAAGCAAAATGGCACTAGGAAAGCAACAAATGACATCACTGAAAGAAAAAAACGGTGAAATCATTAAATGCAGAGATAATATGGTGATGAGAGTTGAAGAATTTTACAAAGAACTGTATGCATCAAAGACAGTAGTACCAATAGCTAACTTTTCTGTTGACACAAGTGAAATACCTGAGGTAACACCAGACGAAGTAAATATTTGTCTTAAAAATACGAAAAGAGGGAAGGCTCTGGGAAAAGATGGAATAGTAGCAGATTTACGATACTTTTGGCTGCCGGAGTAGAAGTCCAAAATAGGCTTGCTCACTTATTTACCCATTGCATACGACAGAAGAAAATTCCCAGAACATGGTGTAATGCAATAGTTATTTTACTCTACAAAAAAGGTGACTCAAAAGATCTTAGTAACTATCGACCCATTAGCTTATTATCAGTCATTTACAAACTCTTCACTAAAGTCCTTACGGACAGAATAACAACAATTTTGGAGGGTAACCAACCTCGTGAACAGGCAGGATTCCGAAGCGGGTATTCGACCATTGATCATCTACATACAATGAACCAGCTAATTGAGAAAACTACAGAATATAATAAACCACTGTGCTTAGGTTTTGTTGATTACGAAAAGGCTTTCGACTCAGTGGAGCACATAGCAATTATGAATTCACTGCGAGAACAAGAAGTGAATAAGAACACTGTAAACCTGCTCGAAAGAGGGAACTGCTACAGTTAAATTACATAAGGACTCAGAAAAAATTAAGATTGAGAAGGGCGTGCGTCAGGGAGATACAATTTCACCAAAATTATTTACAGCATGCCTAGAAAGTATTTTCAGAAAGCTAGCCTGGGAAAACAAAGGAGTGAACATTGATGGAGAAAAGCTAAACCATTTAAAATTTGCAGATGACATTGTCCTAATCTCTTAAACAGCGGAGGCATTGCAAGAAATGTTAAATGACCTGAACAGAGAAAGTCTGAAAGTAGGACTGAAGATGAACCGGAGTAAAACTAAAGTAATGTTTAATCCACAAACACCAAAGAGCGTCATCAGAATAAGCGATGAAATTCTTGAAGAAGTTGAGGAGTTCAACTACTTGGGACAAGTACTAAAATTAACGAAAGATCATGATAGCGAAATAAAAAGACGCATTACAATTGGATGGAAAGACTTCGGTAAACATAGAGGCATTATGAAAAGTAGTTTGCCAGTTTGTATGAAACGAAAACTATATAACGAATGCAAAATTCCAGCTATGACGTATGGTTGTGAGACCTGGAAACTGACAAAATCAATGGAAAATAAATTAATCCGTTCTCAGAGAGCAATGGAAAGGTCAATGTTGGGAATATCTATAAGACACAGGAAAAAGATCAACTTGGGTGAGAGAGCAGACTAATGTCAAAGATATTGTGGGCGTTATAAAGGAACAGAAATGGAGGTGGGCAGGTTATATAGCAAGAATGAGAGATAACCGATGGAGCAAGAGGCTCACTGACTGGACACCAAGAGAATGTAAGCGTAGCAGAAAAAGGCCAGACAGGAGATGGAGAGATGAGATAAAGAAATTTGCAGGGAAAACGTGGCAAAGATTGGCTCAGTCAAGGAATTCGTGAAAAGGCTGGGGGAGGCCTTTGATCAACAGTGGACTAGTTATGGTTGCTGCTGCTGCTGCTAATGATGATGATGATGATGATGATGATGATGATTATATATATATATATATATATATATATATATATATATATATATATATATATATATATATATATATATATATATATGTGTGTGTGTGTGTGTACATATACAGTATATAAGAAGGAGAGACAAGCTCTCCTCTCTCTCTCTCTCAAAATTCCGGCCCTTCCTCTCATAATGGGTATTGAGATCTGATACTGACTTCATTATCATATCGCATCACTACAACGAGATTACAGCCTTATCAATGACCTTGTGTAAATCTATTGGGTACAGTGGGGTAGCTTCAGAACCCGGGAGTATTTCGCCTAAAGCGCGGTGGTTGGGTTTTACCATCCATGTGCTGGTGCAACTATGCTGCTTAAGTTTACTTGGACGCTACAGCCGCACTCAACCTTTATCCTACCGTAGGTCGAGTTTATCCTTGGCTGTTATAGTGTATAAACCTGTATGATGACACGATGCATAAAACACTTCTTACTTTACATAGAAAATTGCACTGTTCACTGTATTATTTAATGTTTGTATTGGTTGAAAACAGGATCTCATTCAAACTGCTGGGAGGTGAAAGAGTGTTCAATGGTCAGTCAGTATAGTCACCAAAACCGCTACTTTGGCTGGTATCATGGCAGGAGTGTGAATAAGTCTTTTCTGGTGTATTAACAGACTCCCTACATGACACGTAGACTATACGCAATTTTACATTCTCTCAGCAGCACCTCGCCACCAATATATTTTGTGTAGCCGTGGCCACATACTAAAACCTTGTGTTATAATGGCAGACAACGGACAAACATGCATGGTAAAGGAAATATTGCTCCCTCTGGATGAACAGTGTGTGATTGTAGACTCACGATTAAATAGTATAATGCGTCTGGAGCCAGGGAGGGCCTGAAGTTGTGAAACTTGTACGAAAACTAATGTATAAATGTTTTAAAGAGAGTATAATATACAATGGTCAATGTTTGTGGATGTTGTGCCACAACTATCCAGAGTAATGAAATAGCACCATGAAGAAAGCGACATCATTTGTGGACTGGACATCCGTAACACCGTTATTTCAAATATTATAATACAAGATATGCATTCATTATGCAAATACAGTACCTCATTACCTCCATGTGATCCATCAGTATGATGACTGCACAACATTTTCGCACAATAAGCCAATACCTGTCCAACACTCAAAGTAGCTATAATCCTATGCACACGACATCTACTTATACCATGGTTTGCGAATATAAGGATTATTTTTCCTCACAATAAAACAGATTGGATGATGCACAACATGGGGTGACCGTTGTGTCACATGCATAATCATGAATCATTTACGGCCACCCTGGTTCAGTCACAAATGTGTTACAGCAGTTGAGCCGCACACTCACTAGACTCAGGTGAACCACGTTTCGAGACACTGGACATCACACCTTCTAACATTTATGCTCAGCTACAGTTGTTCACCACACTGTATGACGAACAAGACTCCAACATTCATCCAGTACACGTTATTGGATACAGAGTTACAGGTCACCTCAGATCATCTGTATAATCACACCCTCATCTTTCTATACGAAATACCACAAAGTTTCGATACATGCGCCCCCACCACCTGTCCCCCCAACTCTCCGTTCCACCTCGCCTCACAGTCATCTCCTGTCAGGGAAACAATGGGATCCAATGGCATTACTATTTGTTTTTCTCTCTACCTTCCACTATACATACGTGGCAAACACTTGGATCTGCAGACAAAGTATGACTTGATAGAACATTGTTTGTCCGGTACCTGATTCTGTAGCGGAGGGGAAGCTCTGCTGGGTCTGCCCATTCACTTACTATTGCTACGATGTAAACAAACACAGTGGTGTCACATTTCACCAAGCACACCACCCACTGTACTCGTTAGAAGTGGAGGTAACTTTATGTAATTTAGAGTACAACCATAGGGTTGTTAATGCACCTGGTGCTTGGACATTGGGAAGAGAGAGAGAGAGAGAGAGAGAGAGAGAGAGAGAGAGAGAATTTCACTTTCCTCACTTGAACAAAACGGCTTATTTTTTTACCTTAAATAATATACAAAATGGCTTCCGAGGTAACAAAGAGTTAAGATTTCAATTTTTCATGCATTTTTTTCCCGCGATTATTGATGATGATGAGGATGATGATAAGTACGACGATGGTAACAGTAATGATGATGATGATGATGATGATGACGATTGTAATGATGACGATGATGATGATGATGACAGCGACTGTAATGATGATGATGAGGAGGAGGTGGAGGATTATGATGATGATGATGATGACGATTGTAATGATGATGATGACTGTAATGATGGGGATGATTTCTTTCCGACATATATACACTATTCCTATACCTCTCTGAGATATTCACGATCATTCTTACTATCAAATTTCTGTCGTAACTGTGTGTGTGTGTGTGTGTGTGTGTGTGTGTGTGTGTGTGTGTGTGTGTGTGTGTGTGGAGGAAGATGTAGGCAAACAACAGAGTTTACGTTTTTCCTTCGCTGTTCATCCTGCAGAGAACAGATGGACAGTTGGTTGCACTCCCGCGTTCCCTGAACTTCATCCATTTTCAGCGATGTGGCACCGCTGTATTTGTTTGGATCTTTGGACACGTACCGTAGCAGTATGAAGAGCTGGGACTCGCAATAGTGACCTGGCACGGACAGTGAGTCACGGAATTTTCCTCTCAGTGTCTGTGCATTATCGAACCCGTGTATCAATTGAATAGCAATAAACATTAGGATATACTGTTACTGGACCCTGTATCGGGTGTCTAGTCTGGTGAGGAGGAGGTACGGCTAAAGGTGGAGGGGAGGGTGAGGAGGGGGGAGGGGTGGGCTCTGGCACTCAGGGTAGCTTGGCAAAGGGTTTCGGGAAGAAGGTTCACCAGCAACTATCGTGTGAATCTGGTTATATAAGAAACCAACAAATAAACCACCACAAATGTAAGAGTCACACATCACTATATTGGAATCAACTGAAAATGGAGAATAACCACGTAAACATATCCTGTTGTTTCATTACAATTTCAGGTGGCGCACAGAAGGTGCCGAACAAGATGAATATACTGCCACAGCATAAGTCATATATATATATATATATATATGTTATTCCTGGTACTGTATGGGAAAGTCAGGAGTGGCAGAGAAGTACGTGAGGGTGGTGAAGGACATGTACGACGATAGCGTAACAGCAGTGAGATGTGCAGTAGGAATGACTGAGGGTTTCAAGGTGGAGGTGGGATTGCATCAAGGATCGACTTTGAGTCCCTTCTTATTTGCAATGGTGATGGACAGATTGACAGATGAGATTAGACAGGAGCCTCCGTGGACAATGATGTTTGCTGACGACATCGTGATATGTAGTGAGAGCCGGGAGGAAGCTGAGGCAGGGCTTGAGAGATGGAGATATGCACTGGAGAGAAGGGGAATGAAAGTAAGCAGAAACAAGACTCACTACATGTGTGTAAATGAGAGAGATGACAGGGGAACCGTGAGGCTGCAAGGTGTAGAGGTGGCAAAGGTAGATGAATTCAAATACTTGGGGTCAACTGTACAAAGTAACGGTGAGTGTGGTAGAGAGGTAAAAAAGAGAGTGGAGGCGGGATGAGTGGGTGGAGAAAAGTGACAGGAGTGATCTGTGACAGAAGGGTCACTGCAGAAATGAAAGGTAAAATTTATAAGACTGTAGTAAGGTCAGCCATGTTGTACGGAATGGAGACAGTACCACTGACAAAAAGACAGGAGGCACAGTTGGAGGCAGAACAATTGAAGATGTTGCGTTTTTAACTAGGAGTGACGAGGTTGGACAAAATTAGAAATGAACATATTAGAGGGACAGCACACGTAAGTCAGTTTGGGGACAAAGCTAAAGAGGCGAGACTGAGATGGTTTGGACATGTGTGGAGGAGGGATGAGGAGTATGTCGGGAGGAGGATGCTGGAAATGGAGTTACCAGGCAGGAGAAAGAGAGGAAGGCCAAAGAGAAGGTTTATGGATGTAGTGAAGGAGGACATGCGGGTGGTAGGTGTAAGAGAAGAAGATGCAGAAGACAGAGTAAGATGGAGACGGGTGATCCGCTGTGGCGACCCCTAAGGGAAGAGCTGAAAGGAGAAGAGGAAGATTCCTGGTAACATTAACAGGGAACAGCATTTTGGCACCATGCTATCACCAATGAAGGTATTCTGTTAGGTATGCACACATTGCGACTACGATGTAGGCATACTAACGTGCATTAAAAACTACACAAGTTTTTGTTTATGAACGTGTCTACATTCCGTATAATAACATCAGGAATAGTTGGTTTTCAATACTGTCATTTTCATTGTTATTGACTAAAATAGTGTAATTGTGGTGACGGGTCAATCCAAGTGGCCTCATGAATCAGCCTTCACCTCCCCCGCACCAGCCGTACGCCACATCACATGATAAGTCTAACACTTAACAAACTGAGGTCTGCTGTGTTTTACGTATCACTATGTCGCGTTCATAGCTGTATTCAGAGCCAAATAATACATATATTATTTAGCCCTCTATTCAAAGGTGAAAGCATGCCGTGTGTGTGCTCCTAACCCTGTGAATGTCTGTTGTCTCGCTCGTTTCCTGTAAAGTATTGGGTTCCAGCTTAACACTCAGTACACGATTCAGCAAGAAACAGGAGAGCCCGACCCTCCCCCGGCCCATCCCGCCCCTCCCCCCCTAGCCACACTTCCTCCACACCAAACTAGGCACCCGATACAGGGTCCAGTTATATCCTAATGCTTATCGCTATTTAATTGACACATAGTTTCGATAATGCGCAGATGCTTAAAGGAAAATTCCGTTACTCAGTGTCAGAGCCAGGTCACTATTACGAGGTCCCAGCTCTTCATACTGCTACGGTACGTGTCCAAAGATCCAAACAAATACAGTGGTGCCACATCGCTGACTATGGGTGAAGTTCAGGGAACTCGGGAGTACGGCCAACTGTACGTGTAACTTACGATGGTTCTTCCCGTCGTAATCAGGTTTCTCTCTCTCTCTCTCTCTCTCTCTGAAGGACAAGAGATGGGAAGCCTCCGCACTCTCTCCTTGCTTTGTCCATCCTAATTTGAGATGAAAGATCAATTTTCCTCTGCTAGTTAGTTGATCCGGGTCCTAATATAGATCGAGAATAATAAGAAAGAGAGAGAGACAGAGAGATTTTCTGCATCCCATATTCAGGTAGACCACTGAGGTCCTGCAATGTTAGCAAGTCAGAAGTAAAAAAAAAATATATATAGAAGGGCCTTTATAAATTTATACAAGTTATTACAAGTATTATGGTAAATATTACTAATTATGCCATATGTTTAAGTTATCCAGATTTATAGCTGTGGTACAAAGTATTAAGTTTTTTTTTTTTATTACAATGTGTAAGGAAGGTAATAAAACTAACTCACAAGGCAAAAGCACGTAGGAAGTGAGAAATCCTGCTTTTAACTCTTCATCTTCGTACAAACTGATAAAGAGTGATGCAGTCTGTCCGCATTTAACTTAAACAAACCCAAACTGAAGCACCAAACACACACACACACACACACACACACACACACACACACACACACACACACACACACAAATTCCTCACATGCAAGAACAGTGATTCATTTAAGTGCTGTTTCCTGTATCTATTTCCGATCTAAATTTCGCTACAATCTCTCTTATCACTGCAACACAGGTTTTGTTATATTCAGCAGTTATCTAAAAATCATTGCTAGAAAAGGGTAGCTCGGAATTACTGAGTGTTCATGAGTAAATGAAAATGCCATCAGTTGCATACATTGACTAGTCGGTGTGTGTGTGTGTGTGTGTGTGTGTGTGTGTGTGTGTGTGTGTGTGTGTAGGGTGAGAGTGGGTCAGGGGGAGGGGATAGGGGACAAGTGAGGATGAATGAAGACGGGGGGGGGGGTTGGTGAGGAGGCGAGGAGGTGGGGGGAGAGTGAGAAGTGAGGTTGGATGTAGAGTGAGATGGGCAGAGCTGAGTAAAGGATGGGGGTGAGGATAGGTGAGAGGTGGGGGTGAAAGGGGAGGATGGGAGGGAGTGTAGTCAGGAAAGGGGTGAAGGTGAAGGTGAGGATAGGTTGGGGTTACAATGGATGTGGATGAGAGGTGGGGTGAGGGAGAGAATGGATGAGGGCCAGAAGAGGGGGTAGGGGGTGGGGGTGGGTGGGATTGGAAGAGGGTGAAGGTGGGTTGGGGTGGAGGTGGGTGAAGGGTGGAATTTAAGGTGAGAACTGAAGGGTGGTATTAGGTGAAAGTTGGTTTGGGGTGTACGAAATGAAGGGGTGAAGTGAACAGTGGAGTGTTTTGTGTGTGTGTGTGTGTGTGTGTGTGAAAATATACAGCCAAACAATGGGCAAATGAATGCTATAATTTAACTTTCCAGAGTGCTTGGGTGAACGATAATTTTTATTTTCAAGAGTACCTAGGCAATTTCGTCTCAGTTCGTTCCCTAAATTAATGGTCTCAAAATTTTTCGTTTAATCATACAGCCGTCAGAGTCGAAAGTGTGTGATAATGATAATAGTGATTCTGTTGATTCTGATGATAATGATGTCTGACATACTGATGATTATGGCAATAATAATAATAATAATAATAATAATAGCGCTGGTAATGATGACAATAATAATAATGGTAATAACAGGCCTAATAATAGTTGTGACAGTAAGGCGAGATGATAGTAACTATAAGACTCTCAACTAAAAAAACACAACATCTAATAATAATAATAATAATAATAATAATAATCTTTGCAATGGATGCAATAATGGTGATACTAATTACTGTACATACTCTTACTCAACTCTCAGTTCCCAGTCATTGTGGCATCTCACTCTTTCTCTCTTTCTCCCCTGAGCAGAAAAAATGGAAGAAATAAAGAAAAGAAAAGGTATCAGATGAAAGGAAGAAAAGGGAGAGAGAAAAGAAGAAATAAACAGGAGGAGATGAGATGACAGGAAAGAAAAAATACGGAAATGGAGAATAAAGACAAACAATATAACGAAGCATGAAAAAAATGGAAGAAGAAACTGGAGAGAAAGAGAGAGAGAGAGAGAGCACGTCTTCCTACCACCACTAGAGAAAGCGAGAGGAAGAGGGGAAGCATGTCTACCAACCACTGCTGAGAAAGAGAGAGAGAGAGAGAGAGAGAGAGAGAGAGAGAGAGAGATTCTACTTTTTTCACATGAACAAAACTGATTATTTTTTCCGTAAATAATATATAAAATGGCTTCCGAAGCAGATAAACGGTTAAGGCTAAATTTATTCATGTTTTTTTCCGACATTATTGATGATGATGATGACGATGACGATAACGATGCTGATTATTTCTTTCCCTTACTCCGGGATTCACAAACTTACGATCAAACTTCTGTCGTAACTAAGGTCTTTTTTCCTGTGTATGAGAACCTAGACGCACGAAAAATTTACGTTCTTCCTTCGTTGTTTTTTCCTCCAGAATAAATGTAACTTACGATGATTTCTCTCTCGTAACCATTTTTTCAGTAAGAAAGAGAGGAGACATAGGAAGATCCAACACTATCTTCTTACTATCATAAAATAACACATGAAAAATATTGCTTTTAGCTCTACAGTTTAGTAAGCAATGGTATGAATAATGCAATAAGTACCTATTTAACTTACACAACCCATAACTCAAGCGCTGAAACACACACACACACACACACACACACACACACACACACACACACACACACACACACACAATATCCCACATGCAAGAACAATGATTTACTTAAATGTTGTTTCCTATATCTATTTCTGATCTAAATTTCTCTATAAATATTTTCTCCTACCACTGCAACACAGGTATTATTATATTCAGCAGTTATCTAAAACTCATAACTAAAAAAGGATGGTTCTGAGTTACTGAGTGTTCATGAATGGCTGAAAATACCATCTGTTGCATATACTGACTAGTTGGTGTGTGTGTGTGTGTGTGTGTGTGTGTGTGTGTGTGTAGGGTGGGATGGGGCATGGTGTGGGGGTAGGTGAGAAATGAGGCTGGGTAAAGAGAGGGGGGGGTGAAGTGGGGAGGAGGGGGGGTGAAGTGGGGAGGAGGTGGGGGAGAGTGAGAAGTGAGGTTGGATGTTGTGTGAGACGGGCAAAGTTGAGTAAAGGATGAGGGTGAGGATAGGTGAGAGGTTGGGGTGACGGAGGAGGATGGGGGGATGTGGTGAGGGTGAGGATAGGTTGGGGTGAGGATGGATGTGGATGAGAGGTGGGGTGAAAGAGAGGGTGGGAGAGGGCCAGAAGCGGGGGTAGAGGGTGGGGGTGGGTGGGATTGGAAGAGGGTGAAGGTGGGTTGGGGTGGGGGTGGGTGAAGGGTGGAATTTAAGGTGAGAACTGAAGGGTGGTAATAGGCGGAAGTTGGTTTGGGGTGTAGGAAGTGAAGGGGTGACGTGAACAGTGGAGTGCTGTGTGTGTGTGTGTGTGTGTGTGTGTGTGCGTGTGTGTGTGTGTGAAAATATACGGTCAAACATCATGCAGATGAACACTATATTGTAAGTTTCGAGATTGCTTGGGTGAATATTTTTTTTTCAAGAGTACCTATTTCGTCTCAGTTCGTTCCCTACATTAGTGGTTTCAAAATTTTTCGTTTTTTCATACAGCCGTCAGAGTCAAAGGTGAGTGATACTGATACTGATGATAGTTATGTCTGATAAGGATGTTGATTAATGGCTGTATTGATGATTATGGCAACGATAATAATAATGATGATGATAATAATGATAATAATAATGATGATAATAATAATAATAATGATAATAATAATAATAATAATAATAATGATAATAATAATAATAATGATAATAATAATAATAATGACGATGATGATGATAATAATAATAATAATAATAATAACAATAATGATAGTGCTGGTAATGATGACAGTAATAAAAATAATAATTATTGTGACAGTGATGCTGGAGATGATAATTACTGTAAGACTAACATCAACGACAAAAACATCAACAACAAGAGCAGCAGCAATAATAATAATAATAATAATAATAATAATAATAACGAAAATAATAATAATAATAATAATAATAATAATCTTAGCAATGAATATGGTGATACTACTTACATAATATTACTCCAACTCTCGGTTCCCAGTCATTTCGGCATCTCACTCTTTTTCTATATCTCCTGAGCAGAAAAAATGGAAGAAAGAAAGAAAAGAAAAGGTATCAGATAAGAGGGAGAAAATGGAGAGAAAAAGTAAAAAATAAACAGGAAGAGGTGAGATGACAGGAAAGAGAAAGACGAAAATGGAGAATGAAGACAAGAAATGAAACAAGAAAATACTGGAAGAAGAAAATGGAGAGAGAGAGAGAGAGAGAGAGTCCAAAAGCATAAATGGATGTAGGCAGGTCACGTCCTTCGTAGAACAGATAACAGATGGACATCCAAGGTAACTGAGTGGAGTGAAAGGAAGAGGCAGACAGAGAACAAGATGGAGAGATGGAGAGAGAGGAAGAGGCAGACAGAAATCAAAACTTAGAATGGTGAGACGGAGTGAGAGGAAGAGGCAGACAGAGAACAAGATGGAGTGATGGAGTAAGAGGAGGAGGCAGACAGAGATTAGAATTAGGAGAGATGGAGTGAGAGGAAGAGGCAGAAAGAGAACAAGATGGAGAGATGGAGTGAGAAGAAGAGACAGACAGAGAACAAGACGGAGAGATAGAGTGAGAGGAAGATACAGACCGAGATCAAGATGGAGAGATGGAGTAAGAAGAGCCAGAGAGAGGACAGGGTGGCGAGATGACATTCGCAGAGTGCTAGGACTGGATATAACAAGCCAATAGGCGGTAATTCAGAGTGAAGAAAGATGGGAGAGGCTATTGTCTTGCAGTAAACTATCTCACCCTGTTGCTGCTGCTGCTGAGGATGATGATGATGAGGAGGAGGAGGAGGATAAAAATGATGATGATGATGATGATGATGATCATGATCATGATGACGATGGTGGTTAATAATGATGATGATGATGATGATCATGATCATGATGAGGAAGATCTATCTATCTATCTATTGCCAGACGCCATAATCCCGTAAGGGGTGGCCATTTGACTCTGAGTTACTTGTTTTACAGGAGGGGCACTAACCCTCCACCAACCCACTTGCTGACACGTAGGGAGCACGTATGGTTTGGTTATAGATGATGATGAATATTAAATCGCCAAGAGAAAGGAGTTACAGAAGCCACTTAAAATATGGCTGCCCTGAACACTAACTCTTGTTATCCTGGGAGAAACAGATATCAGCTTTACCCTTATCTAATCTCTTTTGCCCCTGTATGTATATTTGTACACATTCATACACATTCCTTGATTTAATGCATATTATCATGCACATTCATTGATTTCAGATACACTTTTATACACATTCGCACACACTCTTTGATTTCATAAACATTCACTTCATACACATTCATTTTCCTTTGACTTATCGTGCTTCCTTCCAGTATATACATTCATACGCATTCACTGGTTTCATTCGTATTCATACACATTCACTTCATACACATTCATACGCATTCATTGAATTCATACGTATTTTCATACACAATCAAACACATTCTTTGATTTCATACACATGCATTCATTGATTTTATATACTTTTTCATACACATTCGCTTCTTATACATTTTCATACACATTCAACTCCATACACATTCGCACATCTTCATCGATTTCATTGACTTTATACACATTTTTATACATACAGAACCATACACATTCCCTGTTTTCATACACGTCTTCATACACATTCATTAATTTCATACACATTCACTTTATACACATTCATTTTCTCTTTACTTATGCCGCATCCTTCGAGCGTCCACATTCATACACATTCACTGGTGTTATGCACATTTTCATACACATTCGCACACATTGATTCATACACATTCACTGTATACACATTAATTTTCCTTTGGCTTATGGCACCTCCTACCAGTGTACACATTCATTGATTCATACACATTTATACATTCACTGATTTCATACACATTCTGATACACAATCATACATATTCATTGATTTCATACACAATTATACACATTCACTGATTTTATACACATTCACCTCATAGACAGTCATACACATTCATTATCCGTTTACCTAAGGAGCTTTCTCCCAGCATACGCATTCATACACATTCACTGATTTCATACATATTTGCATACACATTCTCTGATTTTATATACATTTTCATACACATTCATTTTCCTTTGACTTAGGCTCTTCTTTCCAATATACCAGCATACATATTCATGCACATTCATTGATTTCATGTACATTTTCAAACACATTCATACACATTCATTGGTTTCATATACATGTTCATACACATTCATACATTCAGTGATTTTATATACATTTTCATACACATTCATTCACTTTATGTACATTTTCACACACAGTCATACACATTCATTGCTCTTATACACATTCACTTCATACACATTCAAACATATTCATTTTCCTCTCACTTGTGTTTCCCTCCAGCGTACACATTCACTGATTTTACACACATTTTCATTCACATTCATTGATCACATACACATTCACTTCCTACACATTCATTTTCCGTATACTTATGGCGCTTTCTCGCAGCATACACATTCATTTCGTCAACAATAATAACAATAAATCAAACTGTTTACTCTCCAAAGCTTGCCCTGTTGTCTCTCTCTCTCTCTCTCTCTCTCTCTCTCTCTCTCTCTCTCTCTCTCTCTCTCTCTCTCTCTCTCTCTCTCTCTCTCTCTCTCTCTCTCTCTCTCTCTCTCTCTCTCTCTCTCTCTCCCCTTCCATCCTCCCTACCCATCCCATTTCTCTCTCCTACGTCTCCCCCACCCTTCCCCTTCTCCACCTCATTTCATCCTTCCCCTTCCTCCCCACCCCATTCCCTCTCTGTTGCCCGTTCTCTCCTTTCCGCCTTCTCCCCTCTCCATTTCCCCGTCATCTCCTTCCACTTTTCCCTCCCTCCTTTCCTTCTCCCCTCCCTTCCCTCTCCCTCTCTCCAACCCCTCCTCCCTCTTCTTCCCTATAATTGCTACGTTTCCTCCGCCCTTCCCCTTCCCCTCTTCTTTCCCTTCTCCCTTCTTTCCTTTTTCCCTTCCCTTTTCTCTGTATGGTCTTCAGTCTCTTCCCTATCCCATACCCCCAACACAGAGAGAGAGAGAGAGAGAGAGAGAGAGAGAGAGAGAGATCGGGGGGGAAACTATATAATATCAATGGTCCTTTTGATATATGAAAAACTACCCTAACACACAAAGCTATTTGTCCCCACACTCATCCCCCCTCAAACCAACCCTTGACCTTTGACCCTGACCTCTGACCTGGGCGATTGTTTCTTTTGTTGGACTGGGTTGAAATATGTCAGCAACTTTTTAATTCGACCTTTGACCTATTTCAATTAACCCTGCTGAACGAGGATGTGTATGGTTGTTGTTGCTGTTGGTGGTGGTAGTGGTGGGTGTTATTATTACAATTATTATTATTATTATTATTATCATTACCTTTATTTTCATTATTATTATCATCATTTTTTATTACTCACATCATCATTATCATTTTTGTTATTATTATTATTATTATTATTATTACTATCATTTACTCTTGTCACTACCACATCGTCTTTATTAATCTTAATATAATCTCCTCGTTGTGAAGTGGCTAAGGACGGCATTCTAGTAGGGTTATCAAGCTTGCTTAATACCTCTTCCTTACCGAGTTATTTCTGATTCTGCTCCGTTACTGCTTTCTGTATGTTATTCATGCAATCTATTGTATGTCGATATTGAAAAGACATAAGAAGTGTAAATGAGGATATTAATCTGTACTGGCACCTCTTCCTTACTGATTTATTTCTGATTCTGCTGCATTACTATATTCTTTTTATGCAATCTATGTCGATAAAAAGACATGTGAAGCAGACCAGGGGATATTAGTAATTACTTTGAATAATGAATCGTTAAGAAAGAGGTGTTAGGGAGCATTCTCACCCGAAGAGACACTCCCCATTAACCCATTAAATGTATCAGGAGAAAGAGAACAAGCTGGATAAAGGAAAATAGATAAGGGAGAGTGACTGGGAGTGGCAGGAGAGGCTATACCCTTTCTACTCTAACTTGGCCTAAAACTGCCAACTCTCCATCATGATGCTGAGTTGGAGCAATGAATTAACATTAGCATATAGTGCCAATCACGAAGAAGTGCTATGGAAAGAACGTAGAGCCATAGTATTGTCTTCCGTCACTACGTTACGCGAAACAAGCTGCAAAAGGACGAAAATCTAAGCCAAGTTAACGTGAAAGAACTATAGTGATAAACAGTAATAGGGATGGATGGAAGAACTGAAAAACGAATTAAAGACGGAAGGAAGAAACTGAGATGGAAAGTTAAGACAGAGAAGTACATGGAGGAGGGGGCCTGGAGTGGCGTGGGGGAGTGAGAAATAGACTGGTAAGGAGTGATGGGGAGACTTCGAGATGTTGCTACGAAAATAAGAATGAGGTGGAAGGTTTTGAAGAAATGTATGAGGGAGAGCAGCATAGAGGGGAAGGACGGTGTGGTGGTGATAATGATGAAGAGATTTTGAGGGACTGGCAAGAAATGAAGGAAAGAAAGACTGAGATGGAATGATAAACTGGAGGAGAACATGAGGAGGTCAGATAAAAGTGACAGGAAGAAGTGGTGATAAAATAGAGTTTCAGAGAGATAGATCAAGGAATTGAAGGTGGAAGGAGAAACAGAACAAGGAATGTAAGGTAAATGGAGAGATAGGCAAGGAATAGACTGTGGAGGGAGAGAGAGAGCAAGGAATAGACTGTGGAGGGAGAGATAGAGCAAGGAATAGGCCGTGGAAGGAGAGATAGAGCAAGGAATAGGCTGTGGAAGGAGAGATAGAGCAAGGAATAGGCTGTGGAAGGAGAGATAGAGCAAGGAATAGGCTGTGGAAGGAGAGATAGAGCAAGGAATAGGCTGTGGAAGGAGAGATAGAGCAAGGAATAGAAGGTGGAAAGAGAGACAGAGCAAGGAATAGAAGGTGGATGGAAAGATAGAGCAAGGAATAGAAGGTGGTAAGATAGAATGAAGCACAGTCATCCTCAAAAGTTCTGTCGCCTTTCCTGCTTCTCTCTTCATGGACTTTGAAAATCGGTATAGCGATTCCGTAGCAACTGACAATGGTGAATTTATCTCGCCACGGATCAGCGTCATCAGTGTCGTTTGCTTAAAATTCTCGACAGAGAGAGAGAGAGAGAGAGAGAGAGAGAGAGAGAGAGAGGTTCCTTTTGACATCAATGCATCACAGTTACTTGTCCACTTCGTTCAGTATTTGACAGCCAAGTTCATTTATGTTACCGCCACCAAAAGAACATGTGCAGACGTGAAAGATGTCAAATGCAGTCATGTCAGACCTCATCTCTACACTGATGCTGTCCCAGGTGCATATGTTGGCAACTGTACATGGAGGAAAGTGGCAGAAAGTGGCAGGGGGAAACAACCATTATTGGGGATTAAGCGGCTTTGATCTGAGAGAAGAATGAGGGAATGGAGATAGAGATGGAAATTTAAGCGGAAGAATATATGAAGGAAGATTGCTTAGAATGATATGAGAGAGAGAGAGAGAGAGAGAGAGAGAGAGAGAGAGAGAGAGAGAGAGAGAAACAGACAGACAGACGAGATGAAAGAAGTATCAGACATGTTGGAAGACTGAGAGATAGAAATGAAGGGTGGAGGAAAGTAGAACATGAAATGAAAGGCGACGGCATAGAGAGAGACTAGGGCGTTCTCTCTCTCTCTCTCTCTCTCTCTCTCTCTCTCTCTCTCTCAGATAACATGCCTGTGAGTTGGACTAAT
This sequence comes from Coenobita brevimanus, assembly GCF_032717465.1. NCBI lineage: Eukaryota > Metazoa > Arthropoda > Malacostraca > Decapoda > Coenobitidae > Coenobita > Coenobita brevimanus. The sequence goes on along the minus strand of NC_137069.1, from coordinate 5,981,709 downwards.
GACTTTTAAACAGTGATATTTTTCGAGCAAACAAAGTATCTAGTGCATAATCGCGTTACTTGATGCCTGTCTATATGCCCATCACAATTAGTTAATAGCCACCCACCTATCTATTTCCTTTTTTGATATTTTGACATATTTCACTCGCGAATTCCATGCATATAGTTTCCCTTGTAACGTATTATAATGCAGTTATCTTTTTTGATATATATATTAACCCTGTCATATTCGAGAAAACAGTATTGTTCTTTTTCCACCCAGCACTAAATGGTTTTATTCAAGTAAGAGGGAGTTACTATGAGCCTGTGAGTGTCAGTCTGTCACGAATCAATCTTTCATTTTCGGAACAGCCCTAGCTTTCTATTCCAGCTAACGCCAGGCCGGTTTATTTAGCATTAAGGTATACCCAGTGCCATGCAACTTGTCATTTAAGCCCCGCCCCTCTCCACCCACCGCTCGTAAAGGTTTTCTCCAATAACAACAAGACAAGTTCGTGTTGCTCTCATTTATGTTTTGCGCCGCAGGTTATTAGTCACCACAGTACTGGAAGAGTTTATTATTCTAATCCAAATACTGTATTCTCTAGCATATTTTCGCTTACTTTTGTTTACATTATTTTTGTCAGTGACCTCTGTTGTTACTCTGCCATGATCTTTTTACTGTCATCAACTGCTTACGTAATTCTAAACATACTTTTCGTTTTTTTTTTTTTTTTTTAATAATGTTCCATTTATCCTGTAACCTCATTTCACACTAATTCATTTTACATCACCTCATCTCATCTCATCTGATCCTATCAGTATCACATCACATCACATCATACTATTTACCTTTGCATTCTTCTATTTCCATACATCACCATTTCTCCACTTCTTCCTTCACTCATACCACTTTCCCTCCACTTCTCCCCCTCACACCACCTCTCCACCTTTCCTCACACCACCCCCTACCCCAGTCCACCCTTACTTCACAACACCACAACACTATAACACCAGGTGGCAAAGATGGTACTTCAGAGTCTAGTTCAGTACAAATAGTGCATCCGTGGTTAGGGCTTTTACGGGTGTTATTCTTGACATCTTTTACCTGCTTTCTGTTGTAACTACCTACACCTGCCAACACCTGCAAACGCCTGCCCACACATTTAATCACACCTGTTTACACCAGTCCCCACACCTACCCACACTTGAACACAAACATCCACACCTACCCATACATCTACAGTACCCACACCTGCCCATACTTACCCACACATTCATACACACATACCCCACACACTTTATCACACCTACCCATACACCTGTCCACACCTTCCCACAAACCTGTCCACACCTTCCCACAAACCTGTCCTCACCTACCACACACCTGCCTACACATACCCACACTTACCAAAACCTACCCACACACCTGCTCACACCTGCCCACACACCTATTCACACACCCACACATTTATATACACACACACCTTCCAACACCTACCCACACCCGTGCGTTGTATTCAGGATAGACTTTTCAGACTGAAGGGGTCAACAGCCTGTATTTTTCCCATCATTTTTCGGATGCTGTCCTAACTTTAATAAAATCGTCCGGTAACAATAAAATATGGAATAAAAATGACGTACTCGGCCTGAAGGGACTTTTAAAGGTCATCGTTTAGGGGGTTAACTCCTTCCCTTACTATGGCATTTTCTATTTTATTCCTATTTTCAGGCGATTTTATACAGCTCAGGGGAGACTATTTGGAAGTTAATATACTGAACACCGCATCCCTCACCTCTAGAAGTTCACAGGCAGAACAAAATCGTCTGGTGGTAGCAAGAGTAATATAAAAAAAGGCCTCGTACTGAAGGGGTAAAAAAAGATTACCCTGTTAAAAGAGCTACTTAATACAGATCCACACCTGTTTACCTGTCTATCTATCTGTATCTATCTGTCTGTATGTATGTATGTATCTCTTTATCTATCCACCTGTCTCTCTGTCTCTCTGTCTTTCAGTCTGTGTCTGTCTGTGTCTGTCAATCAGTATCCATTTGTCTATCTCTTTATACATCAGTCTATCTGTCTATCTATCTATCTACCCATCTATCTATCTGTCTATTTATCTATCAGCTCATCCACCTAAACCATAATGACAAACCAACAGCATCAAGAGACCCTAATAATTATGGTCTAATTGTGTTTGCTGGACTAATAACGAGTTCGTTTTAGGCGACATGAAAAGAATAATTTCAGCAGAACAGATGATTAGCAGGTAATGAAGTGGCCTGAAGCCGTTCCGAATCAGTCAATGTTTTGTGTTTCTAATAATTTAAACATTGGGATCTTGTCAGAGTTCAAGTTATGCTATGTTTATTTTTACTTGGATATACATAAATGCACATGTGTGTGTGTGTGTGTGTGTGTGTGTGTGTGTGTGTGTGTGTGTGTGTGTGTGTGTGTGTGTGTGTGTGTGTGTGTGGCTATGAGAATTTTTTGGCACAAAGCTAAATATACCTAACGTGCCCTGATTTCTGATAGGACACTAGTGTTGAAGTATTTACAAACACACAACACAGACTTGCATGATGATGATGATGATGATAAAGATTGTCTGAATTATGATAATGACGATGGTCTAGCTGATAACGATGATGATGATGATTCCTTTATATCCGAGGCGACATATTTCCTAAAACTTTCATCTCGTGTCAAAATTGGCGGTGTCCTTCCCTACACCCTTGTCCCCCCTGTACCCAACTGTGTGGCTGTATTGTTCCTGTCGACCCCTGAGGGTGTGGCCCATTAGTCCTCCTCCACATCTCGTCTCTTTTGTTCTCCCCTCCCCTCGTGAGGGAGAATGTTCAGAAAGGTTTAAAAAGATGTAAGCATACTCAGAAAAGTTCAGAGAGGTTCGCAAAGGTTCAAGGAGGTTGGAAATGGTATAAATAAATAAATTAATTAATTAATAAGTAAAAAAATGAAAATGCCGCAAGGTTCCAAGAGGTTAAGAATAATAAAAAGCATTCATTGGCGCTACAAAAGATCCGTGGAGGGGAAAAAAAGCTGAAGACGGAGCTTAACGAAAGGATTCAACACAATTTTAAAAAGGTTCAAAGGGGAAGGGGTCGCAAGCGTAAAAACAAAAAAAAATGTATTCCATTTGGTTATGCGTCGTTCACTGTGATAACGTCATCTTTTCAAGGGAATGTGTGTGCAGTACAGGAAAGAGGGGTGAAGGCAGGCTTGATGCTGAGGACACTACGGAATGCATTTCCTCCTTGCATCATTGTATCATCAGCCCCTGGTAAACTAATACTAATCAGGTTTGGGCTTTTTGGTAAGCTTCCATCTCATATAAACCATCCCACCGTGGCCAAATCCCATCTTCTCCATCTCTCTTTCTCTGCACAGATCAACGTACGACGTTCATATAATTTAATCCGTTTTTCATGCTCTGCTGAAAAATATCCTAATGTTAATATAACGCATTTATTCTTATCTAATAAAAAAGTGACCCCATTTCATGTTCGTAGACAGCCAGGTGCAGTCAGACTGAAGGGTAAATTTGGCTAGTAACCAAGAAGACTCATTTCTACCCTATACCTAAGGCTCATTGAATTTCACACAACCACAATTTAGTGTTTGAGTTGTGGAAGCAGCCTAGTTCCGTAAAATGAAAACAATCTGACTACAGTGTTAAAAGAATAAAGCAAAATAAAGATCGTCCTACACTCAAGACAGACCAAACTTTCAGACAATGGAATACTCTTAAATAGCATCTCTTTAGAGCGAGGACATTATTTTTACTAATTTATTTACTGATTAATTTATCTATTTGTTTGTATATTTACTTTAATTTTTGCGTTTACCAGTCAGTTTTAGTCAGCTCAAAGGTTACTCTTCTGGGATACAGCCTAAATTAACCCCACTGCGAGATGTTCCCTGAGATGAATTACATCTGTCTGTCTCAGTCTGTCTGTCTGTCTGTCTGTCTGTCTGTCTGTCTGTCTCTCTCTCTCTCTCTCTCTCTCTCTCTCTTCTCTGGAGGTACTAAGCATCATCTATTATCTAGTACTTCTCTCTCTCTCTCTCTCTCTCTCTCTCTCTGCTCTGGGGGTAATAAGCATCATCTATCATCCTGTACTTCTTTCTCCCACCAATAGCGTCGGAGTTCGGGGCAAAATACTCATACCCGACATTTAAGGGTGACCAGCCTCGCACATCCCTGAGTAGCATTATGTGAGCAATAAACCCCAACCACTCTTCAGATATACACCCTTCTTGGCTGAATCCGGTTGGCGCACCTTAACCCATTATCCACCAGGCGTCATCAGGTAGCAAGAATATACTAAAATTATGCATTATATCGATGAAGACGCTAATAGAGAGAGAGAGAGAGAGAGAGAGAGAGACTACGTTATGAGTCTGAGGTCATGCAAACTGGGTCATTCTGAGATACATTTTAGACATGCAAACTCCTAGTGGCTGGCGAGGAGTCCCGGCAAACTGTTCTCTCTATATTCTAGGTTTATTATACCAGCTTGCATTGTAAAGAAAAAAAAAATAGAGAAGAAAATAAAAAGAAAGAAAAAAATCATTCACGTAATGCTTTTGTAGTTTTGTGAGTACAACACATTTGCTCTCTCTCTCTCTCTCTCTCTCTCTCTCTCTCTCTCTCTCTCTCTCTCTCGTCTAGATTTATTAGACCATCTTGCATTTGTAAAAAGAAAAGAAGAAAAATAAAGAAAAAAGAAAAACAAAAAAGGATTCACGTAATGCTTTTGTACGTTTTGTGAGTACAGTACATTCTGTGTGTGTGTGTGTGTGTGTGTGTGTGTGTGTGTGTGTGTGTGTGTGTGTGTGTAAAGCTATCTGCCGTTTCTAAAGTCATAAAAGCCACGAACGAAGAGGAAGAAGAAGGAGTGATTAAGAAGAGAAGCAATAAGCCTTCTCACCATACTGTAGATCCGACAACACAAAGCTCTACGCCTTTTGATCCTGTGTCCCCGTAGGTAAGGCCAAGCTCTATAAAAAGGACATAAGAAAGATGAGGGGAACAACACACACACACACACACACACACACACACACACACACACACACACACACACACACACACACAGAACTTGGAAGCCTCTTAGGGCCACGAGAATAAGGTCCACAAAAGCAGCTTGACTCTGATGTAAATGTATCGGTGTTGGGACGAGGCCAGAGTCCGTGAAAAGCAGGGTGAGGGAGGGGGTGAGGGAGGGGGTGAGGGAGGGGGTGAGGGAGGGGGTGAGGGAGGGGGTGAGGGAGGTGGTGAGGGAGGGGGTGAGGGAGGTGAGGAAATACACAGGAATACACAGGAAAGCAAACAGCAACAGACCTTATGGTCCTTTCGAGGCTGCTTGTTAGAGAAAATTATGACTACAAGATCTAACTCTACATGTTGAAGGATAAGGATAGTAAAGCAAGAAGGCTCCCCCCACCACCAAACCCTCCAGGAAAAAGTGAGAAAAACCACCATGCAGCATGGAAAAACTGACATGGAAATTTTATAGGAAACACTGGAAAGGAAAAGTCACATTCTATAATACTTTATCTATGAGCTACCCGACAGAGTAACCTGAAAGAGAAAGTAAACAAATAATAGTTACGGCATGACATTATAAACCGGTTACATTGAGTTAATGGGAAGTCTGTGGACATAACGTGGAAGCTACACACTGCACAGTGTGGATGTTTAGGGGTGGTACAGCAGCCTTGCCTGGCGCTTTTAAGGTAGGCAGCAGTCAATCAGGCCCTAGCTCCGTTTGCTTCACTGAGACAAGGAACTCTCCCATGTGGGACAAGTACACAAGTTTCATCCTGAAGCAGTGACCCCTGGTACATTAAAAAAGTCCCGATGGTGGTCACTTGACTAACAGGGACCCTCAGTGATCCACAGCCAGCCCATCACAGGTCGAAAGTAAGAGTAGTGACCGTTAACTCAGGGTTATCTGTGCAGATCCTAATCTGTGCTTATATTGCTTTCTTTGCGCTGGGGAGATTGAAAAGTATATAGGACGGGTGTCTTAGATAAAAGGGGACTGCACAGTGCACAGTGTGGGGGGGGGAGGAGGGAGGGGGGGAGGGAGGTGAGGGAGGGGGGGAGGGATGGATGAAGGGGTGAGGGAGAGAATGGGGAGGGATGAGGGGGATAAGGGGATGAGGGGGATAAGGGGGTGAGAGAGAGAAGGTGATGTTCGAAGGAAGCGGTTATGATGGTTGAGGGAGGGTTGGGGAATGATAGAGTTGTGAGTGGGGGGGGGAGTGTGGTAGAGGAGGAGGGGAATGAAAAGGTAGAGGGAAGAGGAGAGGGGGAGATGGGTGTGAGGAGGTTGAGGGTGGGGCAAAGAACGATGGGGGTGGGAGGGGCGGATAAAGGGAGGAGAGTTGAGGAAGGGGGAGGAGGGTTGGAGAATGAGGTGGTTGTAGAAAATGGGAAGAATGATGAAGGAGGAGGAGGAGGGAAGAAGGATGGAGGAGGAGGGAAGGATGGAGGAGGAGGGAAGAAGGATGGAGGAGGAGGGAAGGATGGAGGAGGAGGGAAGAAGGATGGAGGAGGAGGGAAGGATGGAGGAGGAGGGAAGAAGGATGGAGGAGGAGGGAAGAAGGATGGAGGAGGAGGGAAGAAGGATGGAGGAGGAGGGAAGAAGGATGGAGGAGAAGGGAAGAAGGATGGAGGAGAAGGGAAGAAGGATGGAGGAGGGAAGAAGGATGGAGGAGGAGGGAAGAAGGATGGAGGAGGGGAAGGTGTGGGTAGAAAGAGAGGGTTGTGATGGAAGGGAAGAGGAGGGAGATGGAGACTGAGGGTGTGGTGGGCGAGAGAAAGAGGGATGGAGCAGGAAGCGAAGGTTGCTGGGAGGCAGGGAGGGAAGAGTGTTGGGGAATGAGGGAGGGAGAGAAGATGCTGGGAGGGAGGGAGAGAAGATGCTGGGAGGGAGGGAGAGAAGATGCTGAGAGGGAGGGAGAGAAGATTGTTCGGAGGAGTGAGAGAAAACTGCTGGGAGGGAAAGAGAGAGAAGACCGTTGAGCGGGAGGGAGGGAGAGAAGACTGTGGGAGGGAGGGTGGGAGAGAAGACTGTTGGGAAGGAGGGAGGGAGGGAGGGAGAGACGACTGTGGGAGGGAGGGTGGGAGAGAAGACTGTTGGGAAGGAGGGAGGGAGGGAGGGAGAGACGACTGTGGAAGGGAGAGAGAGAAGATATTTGGAAGAGTGGAAAAGGATTGTGGAGGGAGGGAGACAAGACTGTTGGGAGGGAGAGAAGATTGTGGGAGGGAGAGAGAAAAGATTGTTGGAGGGGGAGAGAAAAGATTGTTGGGAGGGAGTAAGAAAAGATTGTTGGGGGAAGAGAGGATTGTTGGGAGGGAGGGAGAAAAGATTGTTGGGAGGGAGGGAGAGAAGATTGTTGGGAGGGAGGGAGAAAAGATTGTTGGGAGGGAGAGAAGATTGTTGGGAGGGAGGGAGAAGAGACTGTAGGGAGGAAGAGAAGATTGTTGGGAGAGAGAGAAGATTGTTGGGAGGGAGAGAAGATTGTTGGGAGGGAGGGAGAAAAGATTGTAGGGAGGGAGAGAAGATTGTTGGGAAGGAGCACCATAATACACCTCAGCATACACCGTCCTCTCGTAATGTCAATCGCATCCTGTCTGGTGTTAGGGCAGGGAATGAAATAAGTCAAAATTAATAATGCTTACCGTGAAATGAAATACCGTGACCACATTCATTATTTTGTTATTTTTTATTATTTTTTCTGGGGGGGTAACAAACTTGCGGGTTTCTGGCCTTTGGTTCCTTCTTTCTTGAAAAAAAAAAAAAAAAACCTAGAGAGGGTGTTTAAAGGGAAGAGGGAAGATGACTGCGGATTTTTGGCCTTTGGTTCTTTCTTCCTTGAAAAAAAAGAGAAAAAAGAAAATACTGGAGTGGATGTTTAGAGAGAAGAGCGAAACGCGCGCCCGAATTATGACCTTGACCTGTGACCTTGACCTTTGAGCTATCTGTACCAAAATCAACTCACCTCTTCACATCTTCACATGAAATATCAGTGCGAATTTTGATCGAAATTGGATAAGACACTCATGACCCTAAGCTACACCCAAAAAGTTGACAATGACCTATGACCTGTGACCTGTGACCGTTCATCAATCTGCACAAACATTTTCTTTTTTTTCAAACCTTCACTTAGTGAATATGCTACGTTTAATTCAGACGGGATAAGGGACTGAAGAAATCTTTAACACAAATACATAAATACATATAGAGATACATGCAAAGAAACCAAAAAGTCAAAACAACTGTGGTATTTGTTCTCTGTTATATACTCATATACATTAGGGTGGAGGCGGTGGCTGAATCGGTAGAGAGGCGGCCTGTAGGCCTAATGAACCCAGGTTCGAATCTCAGCTGGGGCAGGCAACAGTCTAAGGATTTGAATTTCATAGTGCAGACTTTACTGATCTACCAGAAGACCCTCCGACATGTCGTAAAAATACCCCCGCCAATACCAATACATCAGTCCTGTATGAGACAGCCCTAGCATGTATTCAATATGGACGGTGGGTATTGGCGCCGCAGTGGTGACATATGGAGGTGTAGGAGGACTACTGGGCCTTGGGACAGGCCATTGCCCCCGACAAATAGGCCCTGAAGCCTTTGCCCAGAGTCATACACACTAAAAAAAAACAAAAAAAAAGTTACAGCACGCGAGATTAACTTGGGTAGGTTTTTGACTAGATAGAAAGGACGATTATGAAGATTTCAAGCATTTGGTTGCCATGTTTTGTATACATACACCCCCCCCACACACAAACACCCCCCCCCCACATATACATAGCCTCCCCACACACACATACACCCCAACCGCCCGACACACACAACCATAAATATAACTATCTTCTCAGAAAAGGGTGAGTTCAGAGCTCCAGCTTCCGACCGTCTCCGCACCGCATCTCACTGGAAGGACGGCCAATAGAGCTCTTTATCTTTCAACTCAGTGCTGTAAGTTGTCGATGGGCAGACGTCTGGGGGAAGCAGCGAGAGTCTATCCACGTTTATGATGTCGTAACTCCGCCCTGACCTGTGGTGTGCCCGGACTCTCGTAAATAAGGACAGGACACACAGCCACCAGCCCTTCCTAACCTGAATTACAGCCCTTCCCCTTATGCCTTATCTGTGCTCCTTCACAACCAAGGGTCTTTCTAACCCTCTTTCACTCCTATACTCACTTCACCTTAACTTGGCCCAGATTTTTATCCTTTTATATCTTATTCCACGTAATTTGTAGGCAGCTAAAGATAAAGCTATGCCTCTACATTCCACAGCACTTCTTTGTTACCTGCATCGTGTTCTGGTATTAATCTGTTATTAGTCCTTGGCACTCAAGATGGAAAGACGGAAATTTTAGGCCAAGTAAGAGTAAAAGAGGTATAGGGGCCTCTTGTTAGTTAAATAAAATCGTAATCGCAAGAGGAATGGAGAAGACTTGAGGGTTTGATGAAAACTGATATAAACTTCTTACAAGATATTGCAAAGACGCATCTCCTTCCTACCCAGACTTATTGCTCCTTTCCCTTATACCTTATCTTTGCCTCCTCAGTACGAGGGGATCTTTCTTGAGCTATTTTGTTTAAGAAAGATCTAAATTAAGAAAAATTAATAGTAGAAAATGATAATTGTTTGACGGTAGCCTGAATAAAAGTGCTTTTGATCCACCTCTCAAGGAGGATATACAACCATCCACCCTTCCTAAATAGACTTATTACTCCTTCCTTTACGTCCTCCCTTCACTCCTTCACAACTACGGATGCTTCTAACCCCTTTTACTACTCGGAGCCCTCTCACTGGCTGAAGGTAATCGTCTGGCCATAGCAATGATATAGACGACTGAGGATTTAATAACGACTGGTTAAAGCTACTTGAAAGGGGACACACATACACCCGTCTCTCGCTAACCTGACTTGCTGGATCTTCCCTTTGTCTTATCTATAACTGACAACTAGGGATATTTCTAAGCCCCCTATACCACAAGGTCTTTCTTGAGTTTAATCGAATCGTCTTACTGGGGGACACAAATGTACAACCAATTCTACCCAAACTTCCTGCCCCTTTCATATGCCCGCATCTCCACTCCGTCACAAGAAGTCTCCGAGAAGAACTGTCTTACGGAAGCAAAATTTAAAAAGACGCTCTGACATTTTAAGTGTTGATGGTGATTCCTTAGAGAGGCTTGACATGGAGCAGACAAAGAGGTCCTTTCTAACCCGAATTAATGTAACCTTCCCTTATGCCTTTTCTCCCTTGCTTTACAGTTACAGTTCTTTCTAAAACTCCCTTCACTACAAGGCTCTTTCTGAGCTTAGTAAAATAGTCTGATGGCATCATGAACTAAATACATGGCTATATAAGGGACACATCGACTTCAAACATGGTGCGACATAAGTTCACCATCCACACACCAAATTCAAACAGGGGGCGACACAAGTTCACCATCCACACACCATATTCAAACAGGGGGCGACACGAATGCACTATCCACACACCAATTTCAAACAAGGGGCGACACAAATGCACCATCCATTCTAACCACACATATTCCCTTTTTTCTTTTTATTTATCTCCACTTTTCCAATACGAAGGGTTCTCAGGTTACCTAAAATAATTAAAAACGTTCTCTCTTGGCAGGAATAAAATCGTACGTGGATAACAAGAAATAAAAAAATGATTGATGGGAACGGGAATATAAAAATCGTCCCTCTGCATTGCGAATAAGGGATACACACTCATCAAACTTCCTAACCACATTTACCACCATTTTCTTATGTCTTGTCTCTACTGCTACACTTCCAGGGGGGTTTCAAGCTGACCCAAATAGTCTGGATGTAGAAGAAAATATAGAAACTTTAGGGGGTTCATTTAGACTGACTGGAACCACTTCAAGAGGACACACATGCACAGGTCCCTTCGTATTAGACTTACTATCCTTTTCTTATTTAGTCTCTGCTGCTTCAGTAAGAGGGGCTTAAAGATCCTGAAGAAAATAGTTTGAACATAGCAATCTTAAAATCGTCTGAGAGGAGTGAGAATAAAATCGTCTGACAGAAGTATGAATTAAACTTCTTAGATTCACTTCACAAGGAGGGCATAGAGGCCCGTAATCTCATCGGTTAAGGAAGTTCCCTAACACCTTTTTCCAAGCGATTTATTTTGCTTATTACATCTTACTGCCCTCTTCTGCGTTACATAAATCCTCCAATATCGCCATACTTTGCATAAATAACATACAAAAGGATGTTTACGAGACGTACCCAAAAAATAAATCGCTAAGGAAGAGGTGTTGGGGAGCTTCCTTACCCGACGAGAATATGGATCAGAGACACCGGGCCTTCGTAACCAAACTTAATGCCCATTTCCTTATCTATTTCCTTATCTCTGATGTCCACTCCTTCACTGCTTTGAGGTCTCCCTTTACCTGTATAAAAACGTCTTAGGGGATATGGAAGAGACGCAGGTGTTACGGTAATTAAGGTGAACTTCATAATTACTTTTCAAGGAAACACAGGCCCTAACACCTTTACCTTAGCGATTTATTTTGGATTTGACTGGTTATTATGATATTGCAGAACTATATATGCAGAGTATTGTGGTATCAGAGTGATTTAAACGACACAGAAAGGATAGTAAGGAGTTATAAGTGAAATAATTGACTTAGGAAGAGGTGTTAGGGACCCTCCTTATCCCATGAGAATAGAGTAGTTAAAAAAAAATTGTTTGCCTGGATTTTTCCGATCTTAAATTTTAAGGATAGGTTTAAGACTCACTCCTCTCTCCTTATTCCTTATCATCGTCTTCCAAGGAGACATGGATGAGAACCAGACGGAAGGAAGTTTGGACTGTGCACCGTCTTTAACTCTTCAGGTTTGGATGTCATTTTATTTTATTCCTTCTATCGATTTTAGTCACTAACTATGGATTTTTAGGACAGAAGTGTTTAGATTTTAGCCTACAGTTATCTTTTTTTTAATATTTAGGTGTAATAAACCTAAATAAAGTTGTCTGTAAGTGGGAACAACAATCTGGAAAACACTTATATTAACTTTTCACTATCTATCGCTAGAAGCCTTACTCCCATAGAGGTGGCCACAAACAAAACATCTCCATGTCACCCTGAACTCTCTCACTTCTCTGTCCTCCCTCCAACTCACACCCCATACTCTCTCATATCTCTCCATTCCATCCTTACAAATCATCCTCGGTCTCCCCCTCCACTCTAATATATCTCTGCACCCCATCTCCTCAGCTCATCCTTGCTCCTTGGTCTCCCCCTCCACCTCACTCACATCCGCTCTTCTAGTCATTCTTACTTTCCATCCTCTCCACATGGCCAAGCCATCTCAGAATATTTTCTTAACGCTTTCAGTCACATCATCATCAACACCACAACACCCCTTCTCTTCCCTATTTCTCTGTTTGTCTCTCCATGTAACTTCACATGCTCCTCAAGTATCTCACTTCCACAGCCTTCACCGTTGACGTTTGTCCTTCCAACAGGGTCCAAGCTTCACTTCCATACATTAGGGGAGGGATCACAATTCTATCATAGTGACTTTTTCACTTCCATACCCACTTCCCTAGTCCTTATCGCGGCTTCCAATGAACCAGCAACCTTCCTTCCTTGCTGCACCTTTCCATGCACTTCATCCTCCAAACTTCCGTCCTTACTCATCGCACTAGCTAAATAATTCACTCACAATCTCTATTTCCTGACCATCCAGCCTCACCGTGGATTCTGTGACTATTTCTGTCAAAGGCCATGTATACTCTAGGTTGAAAATAAGTGCCATTTATATTTTTACTCCCCACACCGTAAATTCCCGTGTTTGTAAACATTTTTGTCATGATGTTATGTACTATTTACACCGATTCAGTATTTAACTTTTTATTCAGTTGAATGATGACATTTGATTCTAGTATATTACCAGTGAGTTCCTATGTATTTTGTAATATTTATCCACACTGTTAAAGTGAAATATCATGAGTAGTTTACAAATTTTATCATAAGGGTCCCTAAGGGGAGACTGAGCGCTTGCTGAGGGGAAGAGACTCTCTCTCTCTCTCTCTCTCTCTCTCTCTCCCTCCCTCCCTCCCTCCCTCTCTCTCTCTCTCTCTCTCTCTCTCTCTCTCTCTCTCTCCTGTTTACGCTTTCTGTGACGTCGTGTCCTCTAGCCTGGAGCTTTCCTTCTCGTAACCCCATTACAAGTTAGTGCATCGACAATCTCCTAAAAGGTACTTTGATTGTATCAGTCCTATGTTAGTAATGTTCTGAAAGTGATGTCTGCCCTGAAAATTGTGAGATAAGAGAAGTACAGAACCGCTGTGTGCGGAGGCCTAGAACAGCTGTCAGCAGCTTGCTGCCCTGGAGTAAGACTGTGCAGTCACGTACACCAGTCTGATGCTAAAAACTGTTTTGTAATAATTATAAAAAAAGGGTGATATGTTCTGCTCGCAGTGTCATTCTAACAAATAAAGGTTACGGTGGTCAAAGGGCAGCTGCATGATCTACTTCCTTGAAATACTGTTATGAAAATATTTTTCACATTCAAGTGTATAATATTCATCTTAATAAATTGCTTGAAACTACCTGGAAGTTCTGACACTTTCAGGGGTGTAAGTCTGGAAGTGGACTTAACCAAATTCTGGCAGAGAATTTTGCTTCTGAGACTGGGTCCTGCATGGCCATTGTCTGGTTTACAAGAATTTTTCAAGCCTTGCCCAGACCTGGAACAAGTCCAAGCTCCCTGGTGTCATCTAGTATGTACGGAGAGACAGCAAGTTAATAATGGACCACCATCTACAGTAAAGTGTTTCGTCAACATCCCTCATGCTCTTACCCTTCTTCCTGGAAAACATGAACTGGAAATCCTCACCAAAATCAAGATGTTTGGATGTCTAGTACTAACTCATATCCTTTCTCATATCCTTTGACTAACGCAAGAAAGCCTTGGTTTAATCACGCTTGTTCTAATGCTGTCCGCAACAAGGAGAAGGCCTACAAAAGGTACCGGAGCCAACCCACCCCTGAATCACATAATCTTTACGTTTCTGCCCGGAATCGTGCTAAGTCTGTTCTTCGCTCTACTAAAAATAATTTCATCCATACTAAATGCTCTCAACTCTCCAACTCGAATTCTTCCCGCTCCTTCTGGCACCTTGTCAAAAATCTTTCTAACAACTTTACCTCATCATCCTTCCCTCCTCTTTTCTACTCTGATGGTTCTGTAGCTATTTCTTCTACTGATAAAGCAGATCTCTTTGCACAGACTTTCTCCTCCAATTCCACCTTAGACGATTCCGGTGCTGTTCCTCCATCACTTCCCCCTCTGACTTCCTCATGGCTGACATTAAAATTTCTTCAGTTGATGTATTTTCTGCCATTACTGGCCTCAGTACTAACAAGGCATATGGGCCTGATGGGGTCCCTCCTGTTGTTCTCAAAAACTGTGCTTCTGTGCTTACACCCTGCCTAGGCAAACTATTTCGCCTTTGTCTGTCAACTTGTACCTTTCCTTCTTGCTGGAAGTTTGCTCTCATTCAGCCAGTCCCAAAGAAGGGTGACCACTCCCAACCCTCCAACTATCGTCCAATTGCTTTAACGTCCTGTATTTCAAAAGTTTTCGAGTCAATTCTTAATAAAAAAATTTTAAGGCATCTTTCCTATCACAACCTTCTTTCCGATCGTCAGTATGGGTTCCGTCAGGGACGCTCCACTGGCGATCTTCTCACCTACCTTTCAGACTCCTGGTCATCCTCCTTTCGGGACTTTGGCGAAAGCTTTGCCATTGCACTTGACATCTCAAAGGCTTTCGATCGAGTCTGGCATAAATCTTTAATTTCCAAACTGCCCTCCTACGGTTTCTATCCTTCTATCTGTACCTTCATCGCTAGCTTCCTTTCTGGTCGTTCTATAGCTGCTGTCGTAGACGGCCATCGTTCTTCTCCTAGATCTATCAACAGTGGTGTTCCTCAGGGCTCTGTCCTATCACCAACTCTCTTCCTTTTATTCATCAATGATCTTCTAAGCTGTACATCTAACTCTATCCACTCATACGCTGATGACTCCACCCTTCACCTTTCCATTCGGTTCCCGCAACGCCCATCTCAACAGTTACTTCAAGAAACAAGGGATGAGGCTATGGCACACCTAATGTCTGACTTGGCTCATATCTCTGACTGGGGTAAAAATAATATGGTTGTCTTTAATGCTTCTAAGACTCAGTTCTTACACCTATCAACCCGACAAAATCTTCCACAGGTATACCCACTAATGTTTAATAATATTCAGATTAATCCTGCATCATCCTTGAACATGCTTGGGGTTTCATTTACTCGGGACTTATCTTAGAAAGATCATACTATATCTCTTGTAAAATCTGCTTCCAAGAGATTGGGTGTGCTAAGCCGACTCCGCTCTTTCTTTACCCCTGCACAATTGTTGACTCTATACAGGGGTTTTATCCGCCCCTGTGTGGAGTACAACTCTCATGTGTGGGGAGGCTCCCCACATACAGCTCTTCTCAATAGGGTGGAGTCAAAGGCTTTTCGTCTCATTAACTCTCCTCCTCTTACTGACTCCCTTCAACCTCTGTCTCTTCGCCGCACTGTTGCATCTTTATCTCTTTTCTATCGCTACTTTAATGGTCACTGCTCCTCTGAACTGTCTGCTTGCATTCCTCCACCTCTACGACGGGCGCGTAGCACCCGTCTGGCAGCAAACTCTCATCCCTTTTCTGTCCAACTCTCTAATGCAAGAGTTAACCGTTACTCCCAGTCTTTCATTCATGCAACAGGTCAGCTCTGGAACTGTCTCCCTCTGTCTGTATTTCCTCCTGCCTATGATCTCCAGTCTTTCAAACGCAGTGTGTCCAGGCATCTCAAAATGATCGGATCTTGAATTTGGCTCTCTATTGTATTTTGTTTTTCTCTTGGAGGGAACTGTTACTGCGGGCTCATGGCCTTTGGTTCCTTCTTCCTCGCATAAAAAAAAAAGAAAAAAAAAAAAAAACTGAAGGGTCAACGCTACCATGTCATCTTGTGCGCTTCACCAAGTTAGTGTGGATACCTCTTAATATTAAGACCATTTATTATATTGTTTATGATGCACTAACAAGTCTCAACAGTCAAAATTTTCATATATTTATAAACTCTTAAATTTAAATGTACTGGTCTTTTATTATTGAAAGAGGTTGTTTTGGCCAGTACAGCCATAACTTTACCCTACTGGACGTGTACCCATTTGGACCTAAAGAAGGCTCAAGTAGGGCCAAAACTGCTGTATTTTCACCACTTGATTGACAGTTTGTGGATATATTTTACACTTATCACGTCTCGTCCTAGCCACCTTTTTTTGGTTACATAAACAAAGTTAACGAGGAGTAAATACTGCATAGGGATGGCACAGATTTAACATGGCGTCCCTACTTAAGATATAGGGGACGGAGAACAATGGCGATCGTGAAGTCCAGGTTTAAGCATACGAACTAACTGATCATCGCTATTTAAGTACAAAGCTGCTCGTAAAATCCTGCTAACCTTCGTAGGAGTCGCCAAGTCGAGTCACAACGATATCGATTTTGTTCTTCTTCCTTCCTTCCTTCCTTTCCTTTATTCTTTGTTCTTTCTTTCATTCTTTCTTCTTTTCTTTTTTCTTTTATTCTTTTTCTTTCGTTCCTTCTTTTTGTCTTACTCTAATCGTCATAACTCCAAGCCAAAAGGCATACAGGAGCGTGCAACGTATCAAAACAGTTTCTAACAACCGGAGCTGATTCTTTTCTAGCCAAAGCATGCGAGCTAGAAAAAAGTCTCTAACATTCAGACCGCTTCTCAGAATAGATAGACAGATTGACAGACAAACAGGTTAAAGTAAAAACACTGAGATAATTACATAGACAAACAGATAGACAAACAGATAGATAGAGTACGTAAAAACATAGAGATGATATTCAAATATTATGTATTAAATGGACTTTTAATTTGGATTTTTGATAATTTTTTTCCTGAAATTAAAAGCACTCAGGCTTCCAGCGTTTTGTTCTTTGTCCCTTGATTGAAAAAATAGCTTAGACAGACTTCCATGACCGGGAGCCATCTGAGTGTGCATTGCGCATTACGGAGGTTATATTCTAGGGCATGGAAGCATACATTCCTTTCTCATATCCTTTGACTAATGCAAGAAAGCCTTGGTTTAATCACGCTTGTTCTAATGCTGTCCGCAACAAGGAGAGGGCCTATAAAAGGTAACGGAGCCAACCCCCCCCCCCCGAATCACATCTTTTTTATGTTTCTGTCCGGAATCGTGCTAAGTCTGTTCTTCGCTCTGCTAAAAATAATTTCATCCGTACTAAATGCTCTCAACTTTCCACCTCGAATTCCTCCCGCTCCTTCTGGCACCTTGCCAAAAAACTTTCTAACAACTTTACCTCATCATCCTTCCCTCCTCTTTTCTACTCTGATGGCTCTGTACTATTTCTTCAACTGATAAAGCAGATCTCTTTGCTCAGACTTTCTCCTCCAATTCCACCTTAGACGATTCAGGTGCTGTCCATCCATCACTTCCCCTCTCTAACTTCCTCATGGCTGACATTAAAATTTCTTCAGCTGATGTATTTTCTGCCATCACTGGCCTCAATACTAACAAAACATATGGGCCTGATGGGGTCCCTCCTGTTGTTCTCAAGAACTGTGCTTCTGTGCTTACACCCTGCCTAGGCAAACGCTTTCGCCTTTTGTCTGTCAATTTGTATCTTTCCTTCTTGCTGGAAGTGTGCTCTCATTCAGCCCATCTCAAAGAAGGGTGACCATTCCCAACCCTCTAACTATCGTCCAATTGCTTTAACGTCCTGTATCTCAAAAGTTTTGGAGTCTATTCTTAACAGAAAAATTTAAAAGCATCTTTCCTATCACAACATTCTTTCTGATCGTCAGTATGGGTTCCGTCAGGGACGCTCCAGTGGCGATCTTCTCACCTACCTTTCAGACTACTGGTCATCATCCTTTCGGGACTTTGGCGAAAGCTTTGCCATTGCACTTGACATCTCAAAGGCTTTCGATCGAGTCTGGCATAAATCTTTAATTTCCAAACTGCCCTCTTACTGTTTCTATCCTTCTATCCGTGCCTTCATCTATAGCTTCCTTCCTGGTCGTTCTATAGCTGCTGTTGTAGACGGCCATCGTTCTTCTCCTAGATCTATCAACAGTGGCGTTCCTCGGGCTCTGTCCTATCACCAACTTTCTTCCTTTTATTCATCAATGATCTTCTAAGCGTACATCTAATCCTATCCACTTGTACACCGATGATTCCACTCTTCACCTTTTCATTCGGTTTCTGAAACGTCCATCTCAGCAGTTACATCATGAAAATAGGGATGAGGCTATGGCACACCTAATGCCTGACTTGGCTCGTATCTCTGACTGGGGTAAAAATAATCTTGATGTTTTTTATGCATCAAAGACTCAGTTCTTACACCTATCAACCCGTCAACATAGAGAATGGAAGTAATGTGAGTATAAGGGCTGGGGAATGGCTGGAAGAAGGAGGAAGGTGAGAAGACAGGAAGAAATCAGTAGGATGGAAGTTGTGGAAGCAATGAAGAAAGTCAAATTGAGGAAAGCCCCAGGAATTGACGAAGTGTGTGGTGAAATGCTGAAGCATGGGGGAGAGATAGTAGTAGAATGGATGTGGAAGATGTGCAGATTGGCCTGGGAGTCCCGGAGGATTGGAAGTCAGGTATAATTATTCCCTTGTACAAAGGAAAGGGGTGAAAAGAAGTGTGTGGTATTCACTGGGGCATTTGTCTTCTTAGTGTAATAGGAAAAGTGTATTGTAGGATAAGTTATTGACAGAGTTAGGGAAATAACAGAAGGATTAGTTGGAGAAGAACAGAGAGGTTGTAGGAAGGGAAGAGGTTATGTAGATCAGATATTCATTCTTAGATCTTTAGTGGAAAAGTTTCTAGAGAAGGGAAAGATGTTGTATGCGGCCTTCATGGATTTGGAGAAAGCATATGACAGGGTGGATAGACAAGGATTGTGGAAAGTATTAAGAATATATGGAGTAGATGGGAAGTTGCTGAATGCTGTGAAGAGTATGTATGATTGTGCTAGGGCTGCAGTGCGTGTGGATGGTGAACTGAGTGAATTTTTCTCTTTGAATGTTGGGTTGAAACAGGGATGTGTCATGTCTCCATGGTTGTTCAATCTGTACATGGATGGGGTAATAAAAGAGATACAAGGTAGCGCAGTGGATGTTGGGGTGGCCCTAGTGAGAGAGGGTAGTGTTTGGAAACTCCCTGTATTGTTGTTTGCAGATGATACTGTGTTGTTAAGTGAAGACGAAGGGGAGCTGCAAGGCTTGGTGGATGAGTTTGGGAGAGTCTGTAAGGAACGGAATCTAAAGGTGAATGTGGGGAAGAGTAAAGTGATGGTCTTTGAGAGAGGTAAAGTCAGTGAATGTACAGTGAGGTTGGACGGTGAGGAATTGGAAAATATGAGTACGTTTAAGTACTTGAGGATTGTGATGAGTGAGGACGGAAGTTTGGAGGGTGAAGTGCTTGAAAGGGTACAACAAAGAAGAAATGTTGCTGGTTCCTTGAAAGCAATGATAAGAAACAGGGAAGTTAGCATGGAAGTGAAAAAGTTATTACATGACAGTATTGTGATACCAACTCTAACGTATGGAAGTGAAGCTTGGACGTTGTTGGAAGGTCACAAGAGTGAGAGCAGTGGAAATGAGTTATTTAAGAGGAGCCTGTGGAATCACATGGAGAGAGAGGCTGACAAATGAGGATATAAAGGAACGTTGTGGTGTGGATGCGGATGTGATAGAAAGCGTTAGGAGGAACACACTGGGGTGGTTTGGCCATATTGCGAGGATGGAGGGTGAGAGACTGACGAGGAGTGTATGTGAGTGGTAGAGGGGGAGAGGGAGGGGGAGGCCGAGAATGAGATGGAGGGATGGAGTGGAGAGGTACTTGAGAGAGGGGTGTGTGAGTTGGGTGCAGGGCAGTGAAATGGCGGGGGACAGGGTGACGTGGAGGCGATTTGTTTGTGGCCACCCCATACGGGATTAAGGAGTCTGGCGATAGATAGACAGATAGATAGAACCCGTCAAAAACTTCCACAGGAGTACCCACTAATGTTTAATAATATTCAGCTTAATACTGCATCATCGTTGAACATGCTTGGGGTATCATTTACGCGGGACTTACCTTGGAAAGATCATATTGCATCTCTTGTAAAATCTGATTCCAAGAGATTAGGTGTGCTAAGCCGACTCCGTGCCTTCTTTACCCCTGCACAGTTGTTGACTTTATACACAGCCTTTATTCGCCCCTGTTTAGGTTACAACTCTCATGTATGGGGAGGCTCCCCACTTACAGCTCTTCTCAATTGGGTGGAGTGAAAGGCTATTCGTCTCATCAACTCTCCTCCTCTTATTGGCTCCCTTCAATCTATCTCTTCGCCGCACTGTTGCATCTTTATCTCTTTTCTATCGCTACTTCAATGGTCCCTGCTCCTCTGGAATATCTGCTTGCATTCCTCCACCTCTACGACGGGCGCGTAGCACCCGTCTAGCAGCAAACTCTCATCCCTTTTCTGTCCAACTCTCTAATGCAAGAGTTAACCGTTACTCCCAGTCCTTCATGTATGCAAGAGGTCAACCCTGGAACTGTCTCCCTCTGTCTGTATTTCCTACTTCCTATGATCTCCAGTCTTTCAAACGCGTGTGTCCAGGCATCTCGAAATGCATGGATATTGAATTTGGCTCACCTTTGTTTTTTTTGTTTTTTTTCTTGGAAGGAACGTTTATCGGGCTCTGCCTTTAGTTCCTTCTTCCTCGCATAAAAAAAGACAAAAAGACAATAAAATATCAAACGGAAAGTGATGCAAAGCGACAAAAAAGTTCTCTGACAACCAAATTACAAGACACATAAGTTATTTTACTTAAAATGCATGTCTTCCATGAAATTCATCTCTCTCTCTCTCTCTTGGTAATCACATGAAATTCATCTCTCTCTCTCTCTCTTGGTAATATATATATATATATATATATATGTATGTATGTGTGTGTGTGTGTGTGTGTGTGTGTGTGTGTGTGTGTGAACACTGTCTATAACTATATATCGTATTCTTTCTATCTATGCGCATAATAATGTTCATCAAGTCTATATAAAAATAAAGCCGTAGTCACCTCATCTCTTTATTAGAAAAAAGGACTGAACTGTATGTGGCTAAATCAACATTCATTATAACTTGTGGGGAATTAAAACAAACAATTTAATTAACGCTCAGGTATATAAAAAAATAAATATTTTTCATACGGGAGAATAACCGTAACGTAAATAAGGGATTTGTTTTATTTATCACTCTGGAATCTGGTCGACCTGGGTTTGAGGGACGAAATTTTAGCCAGACTCTAAGTGTGATGTGCTGGTGATTGGAGTGGGACTTGAACCGGTGAAGTTCTAACTCAATGAGGTGCCAAAAAGGAGACTTAGGCTAAGTGAGCAAGAGAAGTGGAGAGTATAGCAGCACGAGGAGGTGGAGGAGGAGGAGAAGATAATGGTGTCACATGGAGAGATAATTGTGTCACATGGAGAGATAATGGTGTCACATGGAGAGATAATGGTGTCACATGGAGAGATATAGGTGTTACATGGCGAGATAAAGGTGTTACATGGAGAGACACAGGTGTCACATGGAGAGATAATGGTGTAACATGGAGAGACACAGGTGTCCCATGGAGAGATAATGATGTAACATGGAGAGATACAGGTGTCCCATGGAGAGATAATGGTATAACATGGAGAAATAAAGGTGTCACAAAGATAAAAGTGTCACATGGGGAGGAAAAGGTGTCACGTAGTGAGATAAAAGTGTCACATGGAGGGGTAAAGGTGTCACAAAGATAAAGGTGTCACATGGAGGGGTAATGGTGTCTCATAAAGGTAAAGGTGTCACATGAAGAGGCAAAGGTGTCACATGGAAAGATAAGAAAAGAGCTTCCTAGATAAGGGAACAGAGGAAAGCAAAGGATAATCAGTACAATAACTAAAAGAAAATCATATACGGATGTGGGCAGGTCACGTCCTTCGTAGAGCTGATGACAGATGGACAACCAGGGTAACTGAGTGGCAGCCCAGAGATGGAGTGAGAGGAAGAGGCAGACAGAGAACAAGATGGAGGGATTGAGTGAGAGGAAGAGGCAGACAGAGAACAAGATGGAGGGATTGAGTGAGAGGAAGAGGCAGACAGAGAAGAAGATGGAGAGGTGAGATTTGGAGATTTACTGGGACTGGATGGAACAGGTTAACAGACAATAGGTTTGAGTGAGAGAGAGAGAGAGAGAATAAAAAAAAGAAGAACGGGAGAGGCCTTTGTACTACACTGTATGGCCCGGGCTTGATGATGATGATGATGATGATGATGATGATTGATGATGTTAATGACTGATGATAAATGATGGATGATGACTGACGATAATGATGACTGATGATTAAATACTGACAGTGATGGTGATGATGATGATGATGGTGATGATAATGAGGAGGATAAGGAAGAGCACTGATGATAATGACTGATGTTTATGACTGATGATGACTGATGTTAATGACTGATGATTAAAGACTGAGAGTGATGATGACGGCGACGATGACGATGATGATGATGATGGTGATGATGATGATGGTGATGATGATGATGATGATAAAGAGCATAATTTAAAAACACGTTCTGGGACTAAAATGGATAGTTCTAGCGCAATTTATAAATCCGGGAGGCATAGAAGTCGTGCAAATTAATCGCCTTTTCCGCTCTGAAGAAGGCGACAGCGGAACGAAAACACGACATGGTGTGATGAGTCGGTGGAGCAGTAGTTAACAAAATAAATTCTCGACTAGCAGGACCAGAGTTCGGTTCTCATGCCGGTCAGTCTGGAGGATTCAGTTTGTTTCCTCTTTATCGGTGCTTACCTAGCAGTATTAATAGTAGTGGGCTAGTAGTAGTAGTAGTGGCGGTAATCTTAACCCCAAGTTCACCTGAAGAGTAAACCCAGTGGACTGCAGGCTGAACTTGCGCTCTTGTTGCAGCTGATCATCCTACTTTTCGGGGATAGGGAAATTGCTGAGGGACGTTTGTACTGTATAACCAGGCAGTGGAGCCGCCTGGTTATATTGGTGCCACCAAATGAAGGCGTCTCTCTCACGTGTACCATATGCAGAAATAGATTGGCATGGAAGAAGTGCTTGGTCGCCTCGTAAGTCATTGAATTTAAGTATGGAGGTCGTATTCTGGGGGGAATTTGGATTTAGAAAAAACTGACTTAATGATCTTTACACAGTCAGTAGGTATTAATCTAAGTCTCCTTCCCGTCCTTGTGGGGGAGGGTGTGAGTTTAGGCCCGCCATTGTGAATGTGTTTTATATATATTTATCTGCCAATAGCCAGACGCCTCAATCTCGTCATGGGTGGCCACAAACACATCGCCTTCATGTCGCTCTGTCCTTTGCCATTGCACTGCATTTCCCCCCAACTTACACCACCCTCTCTCATATAACATCAGTCATTTGTACAGGCCCCTATGTCTGTTTTTACGATGTACAAACTTCCATCACAGTTAACTATTACCACGATTCGCATGACAGACCACAGAGCAGAACGAGGCACACAAGTCAGTCACCACACAAACATTACCAGACTCTTCTGCAACACCCCACACCTAGACCTTCCAACACTATCAGTACAGAAACACCTACACACCACACAACTATTATCATACCTTCTTCAACAACAACCCACACCTAGGCATTCTAACACTATCAATACAAACACACTTACACATTCATTTCACGCGCAACACGACATAATGCCTTGATCAGAGCACTATATTACAACCCCCTTCCCCTCTCCTAACATCCACCCATCGTAGGCGTCCTTAAACACAGATGATCGAGTAAATCTAGACAGACTTAAATTAGGACATCAACCTGCTCTCCTCAGTAAACAGTTTAGATCTGGGTTAGGTGGAATCGTTTATGACACGTGCCCAGCTTCTAGCATAGGTCCACACATGACACGTAATGGCGCACTACGCAGCACATGCCACAGTTAGCCTGTATTCTTATCGGCTAAGGAAGCTCCCGAACACCTCTTCCTAAGGGATTTGTTGTGATTATTACCCCCTGCCGTCCTATTACATATATCCTTCCAGTATCACCATACTTTGCATACATAACGTACAAAAGGATATTAGCCAGTCGTAGCCAAAACTGAATCGGTAAGGATGAGATGTTGGGAAGTTTCCTTACCCGACGTGAATACGATCCCATGGCACAGACACATCAGTGGGGGAAGGGACGCATAGAACAACCCATCCATCCATCCATCATCCAATCCTACATTGCCCCATGAGGAGCATAGGAGCCCGGGGTTAGGCAGTTGGTCCCGACATTTTAGATGAGAGTGACCAGCCTCACTCATCCCTGGGTGGCATTACATGAGGAATCAACCCCAACCATCCCTTGGATATAAACCTTCACCGGCTTAGTCCAATTGGAGAGCAATAATTACCCACTAAACCACCAGGCGCCAAAATTTGGTTATATGGTTACCACCCAAGCGTAGTAAATGGTTTCCTGGTGCACAAGAAACCATTTGGCTTGTCACTCAGTGTAGAGTCACCAACAGGCTGAAGAAAGTGGAAAAAATGAAGGAAAGAAAGAAAGAAGAGGGAGTGTAAAGTCACCTGTAGGCAGAAGGACAAGGAAAGAATGAAGGAAAGAAAGACAGAAAAGAATAGAAGGAAAGAAGGATGGAGAGGAAAGGGAAGACACCCGAGAGCAGCACTACATCGAGTGAGTGGATGGTGAGCGCCCCCACCTAGAACAACCCAATAGGAATAAATCCTTTCCTGTGGTCGATGGGTTTGCTTAACCAGGCAGACCGGGGCAGAGAAACAACAATATTGATTTTCGTCTTTCTTTAATATTTCCTATGATTTAATGATGAAATATTTGGTAGCGGTATGAGAGACAAAAGCATCTGCAAGCAAGCTTACACATAACTCTGGCACTGTCTCCCTCTGTCTGTTTTTCCTACTGCCTATGATCTTCAGTCTTTCAAACGTAGTGCGACCAGGCATTTGAAAATGAACTGACATTGAATTTGGCTCCCTGTTATCTTGTTGTTTTTGTTTTTCCTTGGAGGGAACAATCTGGCTTTTGGTTCTTTGTTCCTTGCATTAAAAAAAAGAAAGAAAGAAAAAAAAAAAAGCTTAGGAGTGCTTATGATACGATTTTTTTCACTTTTGGTTTCCGGGTCATCTCT
>NC_137069.1:5943836-5948836 GCF_032717465.1 Coenobita brevimanus | reverse complement strand
TCAAGTGAGTGGATGATCGTCACCATCACCTACCACTACGTAACACAGACAGAAATTAGTGGTGGGTGAGACAGGACAGCAGGAAAATAATAGTGAGAGAGGGTGATAAGGGCGGCAGGCAGTGACAATGAGAAATATAGTGGGATATACCCTTAAGGGGGATAAGTGTAAAAAACGGGAGCCAAAGTAGGGGGAAAGGGGAGCCAAAGTGAACACCAGGAACTCAGGTGAGAGATGGTGAAGGCTAACAGTGAAAAACAGAGTGGGAGACGATGAAGGACAGCAGTGAAAAACAGGCAAAGTGAGAGGTGAGGGAGGACAACACTGAAAAACAGAATACATGGGAGACGGGAGAGGAAGGGTGAGTGAAAAGGCAAGAAGAGT
Source organism: Coenobita brevimanus (assembly GCF_032717465.1). NCBI lineage: Eukaryota > Metazoa > Arthropoda > Malacostraca > Decapoda > Coenobitidae > Coenobita > Coenobita brevimanus. The sequence goes on along the minus strand of NC_137069.1, from coordinate 5,948,452 downwards.
TGGGGGTAAGTGACAGGAAGAGTGAAAGAACAGGACAGGTTGACATATACACTAAAGAGAACAGTAAAACGTTAAGCTTTGAGAGAAGAGCGGAAAAACAGTGAAGACTAGATGCGGCGCCAAGGCACAGCTAGCCCATCCCCGGCAGTCATTTTAGTGCTGACGTATAAATACAACATGCCATCTAGTCAAAAATGTCACATATCAAACTTGGAGTAAATATGGTGAAAACTGGCTATTTTATGCCTATTTGAAATTTTAGGCCCGACCCACCTGACACTGACCCCCTAACACTATGGGGGGTGACCCCCCTGATGTAATGAGGCATGTTATAGGTTGCAGATTTGAATGATGCACCTTTAGGCTTTGGTTTCACGTCGACATGGCAAATATGAAAGGAGTTATGTCGAAAAACGATTTTTTACTTTTTTTTTTAGTTTTATTTATTTATTTATTTTTTTTTTTACATTTTTGGGGTCTACAGCCTAGGCCTTGGCCCAGTTTGACCCAGAATTTTATCAGGCGATCAGGAGGTCATAGTCCATCATCCCTGTAATTTTAGTCAATATCGCACCAGTAGTTTTCGCGTTGTTAATAGACACACACACACACACACAAACTAACAGACAAACCCAGTGAAAACAATACCCACCCCCGCGCCCCTCCTGGGAGGGGACGGGTAAAAAATGGAGGAAATTGTGAGGGAGATAAGGAAGGGATGGAGGAAAGAATAGGGGAAAAGGAGGATTAAACGTGAAGAAGACGAGAAGAAGTATTGAAAAAAAAAAGAGAGAATTTAAAGAAAGAAAACGCCAACCAGTTCCGATCTTGTGGAAATAAACACTTTTGTTTTTATTCAGAGAGAGAGAGAGAGAGAGAGAGAGAATATGTTAAAGGAGAGAACTGCAATCTCTCTCTCTCTTTGTTTATCTATATATTTATCTCTGCGTCTATCTCTTTCGGTCTGTCTGTCTGTCTGTCTCTCAAAAATTCACGCTCAGTAACCTCGAACTTAAGTAAAACTATTAAGTAATTAAATCATCTCGCCTTACTTTTACGCTTGTAATGTCAAAAGGGGAGGCTATTGTCTTTCTCCCCCCTCCCACTCCCCCTCTCTCTCTCTCTCTCTCTCTCTCTGTATATATATATATATATATATATATATATATATATATATATATATATATATATATATATATATATACCATATCATCTGTCATGTATTTAGGCTCAGTTACCTGGATGAAAATAACTAAAAGCATTACAATATTTACGTGAAGGTGCCTACCTGTTGTATTTTCTCTCAAGTAACAAACTATTAACCAAAAAATATCAGAAATCGTCGCTAGGATTGGATGGAACAGGCTAACAGGCAACAGGTCAGAGTGGAGAAAGATAATAGAGAAATTCGTCTTGTGGTGGACTAAGAATAATGATGATGGTAGTGGTGATGGCAGGGGTGATGGTGTTGGTAGTGGTGGTGACGATATGGAGGACGATGATGATAATGCTGACGATGATGATGATGGTGATGATAATGATGCTGGTTTTATTCGTGATGATGATGATCATGATGATGACCAAGGCAACCTTTTCTACTCCTTCAAAAGAAATACGTTTTAATCTTATTCCTTCTGCATCAAGACGTTTTCAAACATCTTAGGAGAGAATACTGATCTTACAGGCAAGATATAGCCTTAACTAACTCCTTCAAACCTATAGTCCTTTCATCTTTACTTGGCCTAGATACCTTATTCGTTCTTTTGCGGCTAATTTCACGTAGGTAAGTGGCAGAAACGACAGTGTTATATGGCTGTATATCCTTTCCATAGCACTTCTTTGTGACTGGCACCATATTTTAAGCGTTCATCAATTGTTACAACTCAGCACTCAAGATGGAGAGACAGCAAGTTTAGGCCAAGTTAAGGTGAAAGGAGTATAGTCTGCTCTCCTAAGCTGAATAGAATTGCCTGTTATGAGCAAGAAAAAACTAGCAATGACGTTCTCGGGCTGAAGGGGCTAAGGGCAAAGTTCTAACACTGTCAAGAAGTTTATTGTCCGAAAGAAAAAGAAAAATAATGAAATAAATGACAAATTAAAAACAGCCATAAATTGGGTGATCAATGTTCTCTGGTATTTTTTTTTTTTTTTTTTTGTTTCGTCTGTAGTAGTAGAGTTAAATAGTCATCGTACTGAATGGTCCTGAGAGACAGACAGACAGACAGACAGACACAGAACGGAGAGAGAGAACGGAGAATGAAAGAGAAAGGAGGGGGGGAGATACAGAACGGCCAAAGCACCACTATTATGCTTAAGAGCGCACTACGACCCACTTAACGACCACTTCCATATTCCCGCATTTGGCCAAGTTCTTCCCTGCACGTTGCAATCCCGTAACGCCAAGACGACCCTTCACACGACCCCTTACGACCCCCACCTTGAATCCGACGACCTCCACCTTCATTCTTTACGACCCTGCAGGTCTCATCCTCACGACCATCAACCCTCAAGAAAAGCGAGAGGAAACGACTTCATTATAAGGTTGTTTTTAAAAATATAAGCAAGGAGGCTGGGTGTGACTTTATAAAGGGTGGAGAGAGAGAGAGAGGGAGAGAGAGAGAGAGAGAGAGAGAGAGAGAGAGAGAGAGACTACCCCTCAATCACTAACCTCACTTTCAGCACATTACCAGGGCACAACTAGACAGTAACGATATAATTACTACTTTACTTTACATATATAACAAGAGGGGCCTGAGTGTGACGTCATGATTAGGAGACAGTGAGAGGGATGGACGGAGGGTGGAGAGACTGGAGGGGGAGAGGGAGGGAGGGTGGAGAGACTGGAGGGGGAGAGGGAGGGAGGGTGGAGGGACTGGAGGGGGAGAGGGAGGGAGGGTGGAGAAACTGGAGGGGGAGAGGGAGGGAGGGTGGAGAAACTGGAGGGGGAGAAGGAGGGAGTGTGGAAAGACTGGATGGGGACAGGGAGGAAGGGTGGAGAGACTGGATGGGGACAGGGAGGAAGGGTGGAGAGACTGGAGGAGAAGGAGGGATGATGGAAAGACTGGAGGGGGGGAGGGAGGGAAAGGGGAAGAGGGACTGGAAGGGGAGAGGTAGGGAGGGTGGAGAGACTGGAGGGGGAGAGGGAGGGAGGGTGGAGAGACTGAAGGAGGAGAGGGAGGGAGGGTGGAGAGACTGGAAGGGGAGAGGGAGGGAGGGTGGAGAGACTGGAGGGGGAGAGGGAGGGAGGGTGGAGAGACTGGAGGGGGAGAGGGAGGGAGGGTGGAGAGACTGGAGGGGGAGAGGGAGGGAGGGTGGAGAGACTGAAGGAGGAGAGGGAGGGAGGGTGGAGAGACTGGAGGAGGAGAGGGAGGGAGGGTGGAGAGACTGGAGGAGGGGAGGGAGGGAGGGTGGAGAGACTGGAGGGGGAGAGGGAGGGAGGGTGGAGAGACAGTAGGAGGAGAGGGAGGGAGGGTGGAGAGACTGGAGGAGGAGAGGGAGGGAGGGTGGAGAGACTGGAGGAGGGGAGGGAGGGAGGGTGGAGAGACTGGAGGGGGAGGGTGGAGAAACTGGAGGGGGAGAGGGAGGAAGGGTGGAGAGACTGGAGGAGGAGAGGGAGGGAGGGTGGAGAGACAAAAGGAGGAGAGGGAGGGAGGGTGGAGAGCCTGGAGCAGGAGAGGGAGGGAGGGAGAAGAGGCTGGAGGGGGAGAGGGAGGGAGGGTGGAGAGACTGGAGGGGGAGAGGGTGGGAGGGTGGAGAGACTGGAGGGGGAGAGGGAGGGAGGGTGGAGAGACTAGAGGGGGAGAGAAAGGAAGGGAAGTTGAGGGAGAGACTGGAGGGGAAGAGGGAGGGGGGGAGGGAGGTTGGGGTAGAGACTTGAGGGGAAGAGGGAGAGTAAGGTTGGGGGCGAGACTGGAAGGGGAGAGGGAGGGAGGGAGGTTGGGGGAGAGACTGGAGGGGGAGAGGGAGGGAGGGTGGAGGAGAGACATTATGAAAGGGATATGAAGACGTGTGTGTGTGTGTGTGTGTGTGTGTGTGTGTGTGTGTGTGTGTGTGTGTGTGTGTGTGTGTGTGTGTGTGTGTGTGTGTGTGTGTGTGTGTGTGTTATTAGTGGTAACCAGAACAAAAAATAAAGACAAGCTTTCATACAGAAGAATTTAAACCTATGAGTGAGAGAAAGAGAGAGAGAGATTAAAAGCGTTGGTACTTCTCTCTAACCCTCTTCTCCCCACATAAAGAGATAATGTATGACCTCTAAACACCTCAATAAACATAACACCTCATATTTTCACCTCGAGCTTCCAGTCTTTGCCCGTTCTCTCTCTCTCTCTCTCTCTCTCTCTCTCTCTCTCTCACACACACACACACACACAACTTAAACGAAATAAGTTACTTTTATAAGGTGACTGCGGCGTGATGGTGATGAAGGCACACACTATCCACTCACTTAATTTAGTGCTTCTTTCAGATGTCTCTCCACTGAATGACAGGCCATATGATTTCCTTTAACCCAAGAAACCAGTTATTACGTTGGGTGGTAACCATATAGACAAGAAAGAAATAAGAAGCTTCGTGGTCTAGTGGGATAATGTCTTCCAATCGGATGTTGTCTGTAAGGG
>NC_137069.1:5923836-5936336 GCF_032717465.1 Coenobita brevimanus | reverse complement strand
GATAAACTGGAATGAAATGAGAGGTTCTGAACAGTTGCATGCTATGTGGAGATAACTGGAGATATCAGGAATGAAGATGACGACTGTGAAGAGCATGGACTGTGACCCTATTAATTAAAAGTGAGTGAATCTTTCAGGAAAGGGCAGGAATGAAATCAAAGGTTGTGAAGAGTAGGATGGAGTATGGATTGTCAGTCTGTCTGTGAAAACTGGGTGAATCTTTCTAGACATAATAGGAAAGATTTTCGCTCTGTGTGCTATTTTTGCACCTATTCTTATCCAGGTAAATTTAGGTTAGGTGAGGCCTTGTCTGTGTGTGTGTGTGTGTGTGTGTGTGTGTGTGTGTGTGTGTGTGTGTGTGTGTGTGTGTGTGTGTGTGTGTGTGTGTGTGTGTGTGTGTGTGTGTGTGTGTGTGTGTGTGTGTGTGTGTGTGTGTGTGTGTGTGTGTGTGTGTGTGTGTGTGTGTGTGTGTGTGTGTGTGTGTGTGTGTGTGTGTGTGTGTGTGTGTGTGTGTGTGTGTGTGTGTGTGTGTGTGTGTGTGTGTGTGTGTGTGTGTGTGTGTGTGTGTGTGAATGCCTGACTTATATTCACATCTTTATTAAGGTTTGGGTCTACAGTTGAGAATTTCACTTTGTTCCAACACTCCCTCACCATTTTCATTTCTTTTAGATTTTGATAATCTCGTATTTTTTCCCAACTATACTCCTTCTATTCTTACTTGACTCAAAATTACCATCTGTCTATTTTCAGTATTTGGTTGTACTAGTAAATTAACACCTAAATATGGTGCTCGACACAAAGAAGTGCCATGGAATGGATGTAGAGCCGTTGTACTGTCTTTTTCGGCCACTGAACTGAGTGAATTAAGCTGCAAAAACACGAAAATCTAGGCCAGGTTAAAGTGAAAGGAGTATAGCACCAGGCTCTGTATTTACCATCAAAGAGAGGCACCACAGAGAAAGGGTTAAGCAAATTTCTGACAAATCGTGATTACTGTACCTGGAGTGGTCATACTTAACACTGACTTCACACTGCCAAACTACATGCTATCAGATCCCATGCTATTATACAACATGAGAGCCACACCACACACTGCCACCCAACACAAGAGCCACACCACACACTGCCACCCAACACACTGCCACACCACACACTGCCACACCACACACTGCCACCCAACACACTGCCACCCAACACACTGCCACACCACACACTGCCACACCACACACTGCCACCCAACACACTGCCACACCACACACTGCCACACCACACACTGCCACCCAACACAAGAGCCACACCACACACTGCCACCCAACACAAGAGCCACACCACACACTGCCACCTAACACACTGCCACACCACACACTGCCACCCAACACACTGCCACACCACACACTGCCACCCAACACACTGCCACACCACACACTGCCACCCAACACACTGTCACACCTCACACTCCCACATCGCACACTGCCACACCACAGACTGCCACATCACACACTGCTACAGAACACAACGCCACACAACACACTACCACACCACACACTGCCAAACCACACAATACACTACCACACCACACAATACACCACACACAGCCACACCACACACACTGCCACTCCGCACACTGCTACACTTCACACTGCCACTCCACACATTGCCACACCTCACACTGCTACACTACACACTGCAACACCACACACAGTTACATTTCATACTGCCACACCACACACTGCTACACCACACACTGCCACACCACACACTGCCACACCACACACTGCCACACCACACACTGCCACACCACACACTGCCACACTACACACTGTTCTCCCCCTACGCAGAGACTTGTGAGAGGGGTACACTTTTGTCTGAACCCTAAAAGCGAACCTACACTGTATAACTGCATCTGAACAGTATAGCTCCATTAATTTCCTGAATGCACAAGCTTCTTCATCACACCTGGGCACCATTTATGAGAAGACAAGATCCTCATCTGCTGAAGATGATGATCATGAACAAGCAGTATTACTTGTTTTTACCCATATAGTCAGCCTGTAGTCCAGTGTGTTCACATTTCAGATGAACCCAGGGCTACTGTACTACTTCTTACCCACAAATTACAATATTTAGCCGAGATGGTGGCATGGAGTGGAGAGGTGTATGAGAGAGGGGGTGTGTGAGTTCGGGGGAGGGCAGCGTAATGGCAGGGGACAGGGCGACATGGAGGGAGACAGATGATGTGATGGGGAGATGGACTGGAGAAGTATATGAGAGGGAGGGGTGTGAGTTGGGGGAGAGCAGCGAAATGGTGGGGGTCCGGGCGACATGGAGGGAGACCGAGGATGAGATGGGGGGATGGAATGAAGAGGTAAATGAGAGAGGGAGGTGTGAGTTGGGGGGAGGGCTGCGAAATGGTGGGGGACAGGACGACATGGAGGCGATTTGTTCGTGGCCACCCCTTACGGGATTAAGGCGCCTGGCAATAGATAGATAGATGAATAGATAGCCTAATTTTTATAGATCCACATCATCATAGCCTAATCAGTAAAAATAAGTATAGCACTTGTGATCATACCTTTAATTAACCCCTTCAGAACGATGATGGGTGCTGGAGAGGGACGCCTTCTCGTGGTGGCGCTGATATAACCGGGCGGTGGCGCTACCCGGTTATACAAACGTCCCTCAACTCCCTATCCCCCGAGAGGAAAATGGTGGACTGCAGGAGGAGAGCAACTTTAGCCTGCAGTTCACTGGGTTCACGTTTCTCAGAGTTTAATGTATGTAAAGGCAGACAATTTTATGCAGCTTAGGGAAGAGGAGCTTTTGGGAGGGACATGGAAAGAGAGAGAGAGAGAGATTGTGTGTGTGTGTGTGTGTGTGTGTGTGTGTGTGTGTGTGTGTGTGTGTGTGTGTGTGTGTGTGTGTGTGTGTGAGAGCGGGGGGGGGAGAAGAGATTAAGAGATGTGCAGTGAAGGAGTAAGAGAAATTAAAGTTTTTGCCGCATCGGGCGATTACATATATTGGCCAGCTGAAATTGAGAGGGAGAGAGAGAGAGAGAGAGAGAGAGAGAGAGAGAGAGAAGAGAGAGAGAGAGAGAGAGAGAGAGAGAGAGAGAGAGAGAGAGAGAGAGAGAGCATAAGGTCAGACACATTACCTCGCTCAGAAGTCTTTAAAATTAGCGAGAGAAATTCCTCCTAATTATATATAATCCTGCCCCCTTCCCCTCTCTCTCTCTCTCTCTCTCTCTCTCTCATTTAATTCCTCATTCTCGCTTCACAAATAAGGGATATCGCTAAGTGCCCAATTTACTTTCATTTATCAGGCCTTTGTCGTTATAATTTTTTCCTTTATATTTTCCTCTCTCTCTCTCTCTCTCTCTCTCTCTCCTTTAACTTATCAAGCCTTTCATTCGTTATATTTTTCCCCTGATTTCTCTCTCTCTCTCCCCCTTCATTTATTAAACCTTTCTTAGTCGTTATATTTTTTCCTCTGATTTTCTCTCTCTCTCTCTCTCTCTCTCTCTCTCTCTCTCTCTCTCTCTCTCTTCACAGCCCCACTTCTTAAATTCCACCATAATGTTCCTTGTTCCTGCAAAAGAGGATATTAGTCTTCTCGTGGTTTTTGGAGGCTCCCTAATGTGTCTTCCTTACCAGGTGATGATGATGATGATGATGATACACATTTCATCATCATTATTATCATTTTCAGTATTACCTTCATCATCATCATTATTATCATCATTTTCATCATCATCATCATCATCATCATTACCCTTATGTATCTGTTTATAGCCAGACGCCACAATCGGGCAAGAGGTGGTCACAAGCAAACCACCTCCACGTCGCCCTGTCCCCTGCCATTTTGCTGCCCTCCCCCTAATCTACATCCCCCTCTCTCATATTCCACTTCACCCCATCCCTCCATCTCATCCTCGGTCTCCCCCCTCCCTCTCCCCCCCTCCACCTCACTCACATACATACTCCTCGTTAGTCTTTCACTCTCCATCCTCTCCACATGCTCAAACCACCTCAATATATCATCATCATCATCATCGTCATCATCATCCATCTCCTCTCTGACCTATTACCCCCTTGCCTGTTCTATCCAATCCCAGCAAGACCTATTTTCATCTCCCCATCTTGTCCTCTGTCTGCCTCTTCCTCTCACTCCATCTCCCCAACTTTTCCTTTTTCTGTTTCTTTTTCTCACTCCATCTCCCCATCTTGTCCTCCATCTGCCTCTTCCTCTCATTCCATCTCTCTATTTTGTTTTCTCTCTGCCTCTTCCTTTCACTCTATCTCTCCATCTTCTCTGTCTGCCTCTTCCTCTCACTCCATCTCTCCATCTTTTTCTCTATCTGCCTCTTCCTCTCACTCCATCTCTCCATATTTTCCTCTCTCGACCTTTTCCTCTCACTCCATCTCTCAGTCTTGTTCTCTCTCTCTCTTTCTGCCTCTTCCTCTCACTCGACTTCCCCATTTTATTCTCTCTCTGCCTCTTCCTCTCACTCGACTTCCCCATTTTATTCTCTCTCTGCCTCTTCCGCTCACTCCATCTCTCCACCCTGTTCTCTGTCTGCCTTTTCTACTCACTCCATCACTCTATCTTTTTCTCTCTCTGCCTCTTCCTCTCACTCCATCTCTGGGCTGCCACTCAGTTGTACGAAGGACGTGACCTGTCCATATCTATACTCCTGTTACTCTAACTTGGCCTAAAACTGCCATCTCTCCATCTTCACTGCCCACTTGTAGCAAGATATCAAACATCTGTATATGGTGCTAGTCACGAAGAAGTGCTATGGAAGGGACGTAGAGCCGTGGCCTTTTCTTCTGCTACTGTGAAATAACACGCAAAAGAACGAAATTTGGGGCCAAGTTAAGGTGGAACGTGTTTTTTTTTTTTTTTTTTTTGATAATTTTTTTTTTTTTTTTTTCTGTTGCCTGTCTAAGAATTTCCTTTTTTTTCTCTCTCTCTCTCAATCTAGCGTCTTACATTTCCCTTCCTATTTCCTCCTAAGCAGTCCCAAGGCTCGTATTCTCGTCGGTTAAGGAAGCTCCCTAACACCTCTTCCTAAGCGATTTATTTGACTTACTACATCTAGCCGTATTTATGTTACTTAAATCATTCCTCTATCACCCTACTCTGCACAGATTACTTAGAGATACAAAACGATATCAACCAGCCGTATCCAAAAATAAATCGCTTAGGAAAAGGTGTTAGGAAGCTTTGTTAACAGCCGAAAAGACAAGCATGAAAGTATATGCCAAAAATTACTTTCATTCTCCTCTTACTGATTCATGAAAATTTTGCAAAGGCGTTCGAATTAAAAAAAAAAAAAAAAAAAAAAAAAGGCGTTCCTTACATCACAGAGCCATTTACTTATATACTTATTTACTTACTTCTGTAGCACTTCTTCGTGACTAGCAAAATATTCTGCTGTTTAATCTATTGTTACAACTCAGCATTCAAGATGGAGGGGTGGCAATTTTAGTCCAAGTTATAGTCAAGAAATTATAGTATTATATTTAAGTGTTAAATTATTACTACACCTTAGAAATATAAGATGATAATTTTAGGCCAGGTTAGAGTAAAAGGTGTATAGAATCAACGCCTATCAACTACACGTGGCTCATTACGGCAGATATTATTTTTTCCCCAATTTCAGACCAAGTTAAAGAAATTATAGTGTTGTATTAATGTGTTAATTTACTGATACACCTCATAAATAAGACATTTTTTGGCCAAGTTAGAGATAAAAGAGTATAGAATCAGTGCCTATCAACTACACGTGGCTCATTACGGCAGATCCTCATTTTTTTTCCAAGTCACAATTTTCCCCAAGACTATGGTGACATGTGAAGGTGTATGGTGTGTAGGAGGACGAGTGGGCCTTGGGAACAGGTTGTGAAGACTATGGCCAGAGTCGGACACATTAAAAAAATAATAATCTATCTATCTATCTATCTCCCTATTGCCAGACGCCTTCATCCGGTAAGGGGTGGCCACAAACAAAATCGCCTCCATGTTGCCCTGTCCCCCGCCATTTCACTGCCCCGCTCCCAGGTAATAATAACAACAATAATAATAATAATAATAATAATAATAATAATAATAATAATAATAATAATAATAATAATAATAACACTTACTTTCAGGGCAGGCAGGGCAGACAGCATCACCTCACAACACACACCTGCAAAGAATAAGAGACTGAAGGCTTCTAAACAATGTCATGAAACATAGAAAAAAAATCCCTTTATATAAGAGATACAGGTATTTAATCAGTGATCCTGCAAAGAATAAGGATGGGACTGAAGGAGGGCAATATCATAAAGGATAAACTAAAAATTCCTTTATATTTTAGACAGAGGTATATAGTTAATGTGTCCTCTCTGATCTTAAAATCCTAAGAACGAAAAGTTACATGGGAATACTTAGAAATGCTAAGGATTTTTCTAAGTGTTAGCTGGAGAGATGGACTGAGTTACCTGACCATAGTAACAGAAGGGAATAGAGGAAATTATCAGCAAAATCAACCAATATAGTGCTAGGCAATATGCAAGAACTTCAGGGCACTAATACGAGGCCTTATTAAAAAGCACTAAAGTCTACGGGAATGAAGCGCCTCGTTTCCGAAAAACTTCTGTGAGTGACAGACATACAGGGCCGCACCAAGCTCTCTCTCTCTCTCTCTCTCTCTCTCTCTCTCTCTAGCCCATTGTTTTGAGAAGTACCGTGAAAATTGAAGATTCGGCATGAAAGGTGCGAGCTGTGTTACTTATCTTCCTCTTCTGCATCGCCGGAGACAATTTCCAGACAAGAGGAAAACCTGAGCTGGTGTAATTGTTCAGGGAGAAATATTGAGGCAGATGTAGGAGGAAGAGAACGAGGAAGATGGATGTGGAGGAGAAGGAAGAGGAAGATGGACGTGGAGGCGGAAGAAGATATGTGAAGATGGGCAATTAAAAGATATAAGATGCTGAGGAGGAGGAAGAGGAGGAGGAGGAGGAGGAAGAGGAGGAGGAATATTCAGGCAGAGAACGGATAGAACACTGAGCTGGTATAATGGTTCAAAGAGAAATGTTTGTGTGTGTTTGTTTACAGATTCCCTGCACCTGTAGTGAAGGCCGGGCCATACATTAGCCTGGTCAGTGGGGTATGGGCTGATTAAAATATAATAAGGGGGAAGACAGGGCCTGGGGACTGCCCAGCACACACGCCCTGTCTCCTGGCTGGCTTTGTGGCGTGTGTGAAAGAGAAATAGTGAGGGAGACAAGGTGGAGGAAAAAGAGGAAGATGGATATGGAGGAAGAGGAAGATGGAGGAGGAGCAAGATACGTGGAGAAGGGCAATTAGTAAGAGGAAGAAGAGGGGTTGCTAAGATGGAAGAGGAGGAGGAGGAGGAAGGAATGTAGAGATGGTCAATTAGGAGGAGGAGGAGGAATAAAAGGAGGAAGTTACATGAGGAAGATAAAACTGAGTTGGTGTAATGGTTCAGGGAGAAATACTGAGGCAGACTGAAAAAGGAAGATGGATGTGGAGGAGAAGGAAGATGGAGGAGCAGGAAGGAATGTAGAGATGGTCAGTTAAGGGGGAAGGGAATTTGGAAAAATGCTGAGATGGAGGAGGAGGAGGAAATACAGAGCTTGACAATTAGACCAAAAAGGAAGAAGGGGAAGGAAGAGGAAAATATGCAGCCACAAGAGAGGAACAAGACGAGGAGGAAGAAGAGAAGGAGAAAGAGATGGAAGATAAGAGGAGGAGAAAGAGGGTGAGGAAGACAGCCAATTAAAAAGAAGAGGAAGAAAGAGGAGGGAAAAGAGGAAGGAAGAGGGCATTTAGGAGGAGGAGGAAAAAGACAGATGGAGAGAAAGAGCAGAGGGAGTTAAGGAATTAGGAGGAAGAGGAAGTACACGGATGAAAAGGGAGAAAACAGAGGAGGGGGAGAAACAGGAAGAAGGAAACGAGCAATTTAGGAGGAAGAGGAAGAAGATGGATGTGGAAGATCAAACGGAACAGATACACAAAGACGGAAGAGGAGCAGAAGAAGTACAGTTTATCGAGAACAGCCACGTTAATTTCACCTGCAAGACTTAAGATGCTCAATGTCTTAAAGATGAATTGCTTAAGATGTTAAATGTACCTATCCTGTAATACCCATGGATTTGTAACATATCACTCACGGGAACAGGTATGACCCCAGCCATGCCAGCTATACGTCTCTCTCTCTCTCTCTCTCTCTCTCTCTCTCTCTCTCTCTCTCTCTCACACACACACACACACACACACACACACACACACACAATCCTTAACACCTCTTGAAAACGATTTACTTTTGGATATGGCTGGTTTATGTTCTTTTGTGGTTTTTTTATGCAAAGTATGGCGATGGTGGAAGGATTAGGTGACACAGAATTGGAGAGTCAGATATAATAAGCAAAATAAATCGCTTAGGGAAAGGTGTTAGGGAACCATGGTTTAATAGAGAGAGAGAGAGAGAGAGAGAGAGAGAGAGAAACTAAATCGGGATCTCGCAAGCCCGTTTTATGTTATATCAGCGATGGGAACACCTGTCTTCTCACTCCTAATAATTAGCCTACCTGACAAAGTTACACCTGATTAACTGAGACCCAGTGATCACCTGGACATACGTGCTCCTTCGTTACGGTGAGATTTTATTTTTCAAAGAGGGTCCAAAGGTGAAAGGTAAATGGAAAAGTATCTCAGTACTCGCGGAAACAAAAGATATAGTAGTTTTATCCGTTTTTTTTTTTTTTTTTTTTTTTTGTGATACGTTTATTGAAGATATTAAATGTTATCTCGACCTCAGAGGAGTTAATTGCAAAGTTCAAAGTCCTCTCTCTCTCTCTCTCTCTCTCTCTCTCTCTCTCTCTCTCTCTCTCTCTCTCTCTCAGCACTTGTCAGCAGTCAGCCAGCGTGTCAGCGGTGTGTTCAGCTTTAGTAGGGAACGCTGAATTAAGTGCTGACTGCTGTGTTATTTTAGCCAGAGTTTTGAAGTAGGGAGAGTCGCAGTACAATGGAATATTTATCATGCTGTTGTTGCTGCATTCCGATACCTGACTACACACACACACACACACACACACACACACACACACACACACACACACACGATCTCTCTTACTTGCACGCAGTCCTAACTCATCTAATAACTCCCTTTGTCCACAAACACACTAACTTACTTCCAGCACTGCAGTCCCATTTCCACTCTCTCTCTCTCTCTCTTTCTAGCACTTCACAACTCCTCTGGTCAAAGTGAGTTAGGAGAAATATAAGGCTGGGAATGAACACCACCATTAGAGAGAGAGAGAGAGAGAGAGAGAGAGAGAGGATGAAACGATGCGCCAGCTGAGGTTACATATTATTCTACATTGGATTTCCCTCTCCCCTATTTTTGCAGGTTCATATATATCAAGCTTAACCCTTTGATGGTCAGGACAACTCTGGGATTGAAGTGGTGCTGACTCGAGGCGATTATAGTAGGCAGAGTCAGCATAAGGGCCAGGGAGTGTTAATGTTGCCTAAGTTAATTCTCAAGCTCTAAACTCTGTAACAGCTCTATAATTCTCCCAGCTAACCCCACGCATATTTTTTGCCCAGTCGAGTTCACACATACGCGACTCACATTAATACCACAATGGATTTCCCGTAATGTGTGGTAGGTGGGGACGCCCATCGTCCACCAACTTAGTGTAGTGATACTCTGTTTTTAGGATATCTCTACACTGAGTGGCAAGCCAAATGATTTCCTGTAAACCAGGAAAGCATTTACAACGCTGGGTGGTAACCTTATAACCAACCAATACGTGTTCCCCACGTGACACAAGTGGGTTGGCGGAGGGTTAGTGCCCCTCCCCGGAAAACAACTAACTAAAAATACGAACAATATGCATTGGACCAGGACTGACCAAAAGGTGACGACTAAGGACCGAACACAGGACACGATACGGATGGCGACTTGGAATGTAAGGAGTGCACTTGATGAGGTGAAAGAGAGAGAGAGAGAGATTGTCCAGGTGCTTGAGGGTGCGAAAGTGGATGTATGTGGATTAACTGAAACTAAATGGCGAGGTGAGAGTGTGAGAGAATGAGAGTATGGATGCGGTATATGCGCAGGAGTAGGTGAGAATGAGAGGGCAAAAGATGGAGTGTGTATTGTTGTGAGTAAAAGATGGAAGAAGAATATAAAAGAGTATGGATCAGTTGGCTCTAGAACTGTGTGGGTAAAAGTGAAAGTTGGACTACAAATGTGGGCGATTGTGTCCGTGTATGCACCAACGCAAGATCATGCAAGCACAGTGAGAGAAAAGTTCTGCACAGATGTGGATGTGTGCATGGAAAAGTTTGAAAGGAATGAGAGAGTGTTTTTGATTGGTGATATGAATGGAAAAGTAGGGAATGTGAAGATGGATGGAATAGTTGATGAGTGGGGTGTGCCTGCAGAGATGGATGAGAATGGCAGTGCTTTAGTGGACATTTGTGCCGGGAGGGCGTTGGTGATAGCTATTACCCTCTTCAAGCACAAAATGATCCACAGGTATACATGGCGAGTGGTGAGAAAGGTGGGTGGTAAACTGAATGAATTGAAGGCAATGATTGAGTATGTGTGTGTGGATGAAAGGATGAGAAGGTGTGTAATGGATGCAGAGCATATAGAGGTTGGGGGAGTGGACTTTCGGACCACCACTTAGTGGTGGTCAGAACTGAAGTCCAAATAAAATGGAGAAATAGAAGAAGCGAAGGACAGGAGAAAGTAGTACATACAAGGAGAGTGGAAAGGTTACAAGAGGATGGAAAAAATGGCAGAATATAAGAAGGAAGTGGAGGAGCGATTGGGTAAATATAGACTGGAGCAGATGGGGGACGTGGATGGTGTGTGCAAGATATTCACAGAAGAAATCTGTGCAGCATATTAGGTGGTGTGTGGGGTGAAGAGAAGACGAAAGGGGATGCAGGGAACAGATGGTGGAATGAAGAAGTGAGACAGGCTGTGGCACAAAAGAAGAAAGCATATAGTGACTGGATGAGAAACAGAGGCGTGGAAGAAATTGAGAGATGGAAGAGAGAATTATATGTAGAGAGGAGGAAAGAGGTGAAAAGATTAGTAAGAGAGAGTAAGAAGAGAGTGGATGAGGAATTTGGAAGGAACTTGAGTGTAAAGTGGAGGGACTGTAAGAACATGTTCTGGAAAGAGGTAAAGAAAGTTAGACAGGGAGCCAAAGAAGTTAGCTGGGGATAAATATGGTATATTACTAGTGGAGATGGGAGAAAAAGTGAGCAGATGGAGAGAACACTTTAAGGAATTGTTGAACACAGGGAATGAAAGTAATGCAAGTATAAGTGGCTGGGGAATGGCTGGGAGACGGAGGGATGTGAGAAGAAAAGAAGAAATCAGTAGGATGGAAGTTGTGGAAGCAATGAAGAAAGTTAAAATGGGGAAAGCCCCAGGAATTGATGGAGTGTGTGGTGAAATGCTGAAGCATGGGGGAGAGATAGTAGTAGAATGGATGTGGAAGATGTGCAGATTGGCCTGGGAAGAAGGTCGAGTCCCGGAGGATTGGAAGTCAGGTATAATTATTCCCCTGTACAAAGGAAAAGGGTAAAAAGAAGTGTGTGGTAATCATAGAGGCATTTGTCTTCTAAGTGTAATAGGAAAAGTATATGGTAGGATGCTTATTGACAGAGTTAGGGAAATAACAGAGGAATTAGTTGGAGAAGAACAGGGAGGTTTTAGGAAGGGAAAAGGTTGTGTGGATCAGATATTCATTCTTAGATCTTTAGTGGAAAAGTTTCTAGAGAAGGGAAAGAAGTTGTATGCGGCCTTCATGGATTTGGAGAAAGCATATGACAGGGTGGATAGACAAGGATTGTGGAAAGTACGAAGAGTACATGGAATAGATGGAAAGTTGTTGAATGCCGTGAAGGGTGTGTATGAAGTTGCTAAGGCTGCGGTGCCTGTGGATAGTGAACTGAGTGATTTTTTCTATTTAAAGGTTGGATTGAAACAAGGATGTGTCATGTCTCCAAGGTTGTTCAATTTGAATATGGATGGGGTTATAAAAGAGATACAAGGTAGGGAAGTGGATGTAGGAACGGCCCTAGTGAGAGAGGGCAGCGTTTGAAAACTACGTGTACTGTTGTTTGCAGATGATACTGTGTTGTTAAGTGAAGACGAAGGGTAGCTGCATGGCTTAGTGAATGAGTTTGTGAGAGTGTGTAAGAACCGGAATCTAAAGGTGAATGTAGGGAAGAGTAAAGTTATGGTCTTCGAGAAATGAAGTCAGTGAATGTACAGTGAGGTTGGATGAGGAAATAGAAAATGGGAGTGCGTTTAAGTACTCAGGTAGTGTGATGAGTAAGGATGGTAGTTTAGAGGATGAAGTGCTTAAAAGGGTGCAACAAAGAAGAAAGGTTGCTGGTTCCTTGAAAGCAGTGATAAGAAACAGGGAAGTGAGCATGGAAGTGAAAAAGCTACTACATGA
>NC_137069.1:5898836-5918836 GCF_032717465.1 Coenobita brevimanus | reverse complement strand
GCCGCAAGTTGACATCAGGATCATAAGTTATCATCACCATTGCAAGTTGATATCACTGCCGCAAGCTGACATCAGTATAACAGTCGACGTCAAAGTCAGGATCGTTAGGCTGATATTATCCGTGCTAGCTGACATCAGGTTCGCAAGGTGACGTCAGTGCTACAAGATGACTTCAGAAGTGCAAACTGACATCACAAGTGACATTTTTACAAACATCAAGGCCCAAGGTTGACAACAAGATCACAAATTGACATCAGCGCCCCAAGTAACATCTACAGAGACATCAACACCTTATTTTGACATCAGTGCCGCAAGAGACATGAGGGCCGCAAGCTAAGTTTATGCGGGCATCAAGATCCTATTTGGACATCAGAGCCGCAGGTGACATTTCCACAGACATCAGCACCGCAAGTGATATCGGTCCCACAGCTTGACATCAGCTTCGCAAGTTGACATCAGGACAGACATCGGGGTGAGTGGCTTAAAGTCGACGTAAATGGCCAGGGTAGTGTGTCCCACGGGTATCGGTTCCCAATACTAGGTTGTGGGGGTGAAGGGAGAGGTGGGATGGGGTGGGGGAGAGATGGGGTGGGGTGGGGGAGAAGTTTGGGGACTGGGAAACGGGAAGGGAGACGGAGTAGTAGTGAGTAAGGGAGCTGAGTTGGGGAGAGATGTGGGGAGAAAGAGAGGGAGACGTGGGGAGAAAGGGAGGGAGACGTGGGGAGAGAGAGGGAGACGTGGGGAGAGAGAGGGAGACGTGGGGAGAAAGAGAGGGAGATGTGGGGAGAAAGAGAGGATGTGGGGAGAAAGAAAGGGAGATGTGAGGGGGGGGGAAAGAAAGGGAGATGACGTGGGATGAGGGTGGAAATGGAAGGGAGGGAAGAGTGTCAGTGTGGGGAGGAGGGTAGAGTAGGGGCGCTAAAAGGAGTGTGCCATTGGGTTGGGGTGACGTGGGGAATGAACTGGAATGGGGAGAGACAGGGAAGGGGTGTGAAGGGGGGATGGATGTGTGTGTGTGATGAGGAAAACAGTAGAGACGTGTAGTTTTAGGGATCCATGAGGAGTGGGGGACTGGGGAGAGGGCTAATAGGGGCTTGGAACTGAGAGGAATGTGAGTGTCTAGGGAAACAGAGGTGGAGAGATGAGGCTGAGGCAAGTGGAGGTGGGGTGTCTTAGGGGAAGGGGTGGAAGTATGTGAAAGAGAGATGAGTTAAAGCTTGTTATGTGTGTGAGGTTGTGCTGGGGATTTGGAGAATGGGGATAGCGTGCGAAGCTGCTGGGAAGTGTGATGGGGGGATGAGGTTGGAAAATGCACGGGAAGAAAGAAGTGTGTGACGGTGTGTGTCGTAATGACGTGAGTGAGGAGTGGGGGGTGAGGGATGTGTGGGGAATCTGAGAGGTGTGTGGGGTTGCATTGTAAACGTAGAGGAAGGAATGGCATAAAGTAAGATCATGTTAGGGAGGAAGAAGGAGGGGAGGGAACGGAAATGCAGTTGAGGGCAAAAACATCATCCCCTTACAATAAGTAAACGAGCCACAGAGCAATGAAATGTGAAAACTAATGACAATCTTTCAAAACTCTGTCTACGTGTTTCAAATTTGTTGTACTGTAAGGAAGAACGATATACATGATTTACAACTGTGGATGGAGAAGGGGAATGAAGAGACATGGGTAGGGAAGGGTGGTATGTTAGGGAGGGAGGGAGGGGAAAAGTACAGACGAGAGGGAAAATGGTTGGGGAGGGAGTGTGTGAGCTTTGTACTAAACAGAGCCCAGTTCCTGTCTCACTAAAGATGGACCTGGTGTAGTTTGAAAAGTTAGAAAAATGAAAACTTAATTTCTTTCATGTGCTTCCCCCCCCCCACCCACTGAACCGTGTGGTGATACCTGGCGAAGGTTACGGGGTGACAGTGAGGTGTGTAGGGGGTTAAAGTATGGAGGAAGTGGTGGGGGGCTAACGTATGGGGGAAGTTGGTGTGTGGGGAAGTGGACATGTGTGGGGCGATCTGCGAGATATCTGGGGTAGTCTGTGAGGAGGATGTGAAGGGAATATAAGGAGAGGAAGAGGAGGATAAGGAGAAGGTGTGAGGGGAAGTATAATGGGATTTGAGTGGTGTGTGGTGAATGTGGTAGTACCAGAAAATGTGTGGGGGGAGGGGTTTGTGATGATGGTCTGTCTAGGGGTATATGGATGGGTGGTGGAAGGTGTGGGGGTAACAGTGGGGAATACTGGGAATATGTAGGGGAGGAGGGGAGGGTGTATGGAAGGGGAGGTGTTAATGACGGTAACGTATGTCTGCGGATATGTCTGTAAGGGTGTGTGTGATCGAGTGTGGGAGATGTATGAGAAACTGGGGAAATATAATGTGTGTGTGTGTGTGTGTGTGTGTGTGTGTGTGTGTGTGTGTGTGTGTGTGTGTGTGTGTGTGTGTGTGTGTGTGTGTGTGTGTGTGTGTGTGTGAACGAGAACGAGCATAACTTAGACGGTCTCGGTAACAAGTCCCCTGAGAGCGTCTTCATGCAGGCTCCCACGATGCCACTGAGTTTTACGGAGGTTCAGTTCAAGTTATAACTCCTGATGAGGGTATTAAAAGTTGCCCTTCTACCCCCAGATCACCCCAGAGAGTCGACGCGTAAAAGGGCTTCAAACTTGTCTCGAAGCATCTGATTCATGGGACCGTAACACCTCTTCCTTAACGATTTCGTTGCAAGGTTAATCCTCAGCACTCTCTGGCATGCCATTTAGTCTGTCGTTTTAATACCTACACACTGATCACCACAGAAAGACGAGTCATAAAGAGGCTTCAACCTTGTCGCGACGCATCTAATTCATGGAACCGAACACCTCTTCTTTGGCGACTTCGTTGCAATTATTACCCTTAAGATTCTCTGTTGTGCTTTTTTTTTTTTTCTTAATGCAAGAAATAAGGAACCAAAGGCTAAGAGCCCACAAACCGTTCCTTCCAAGAAAAAAAACAAAAAACAAAAGAGCCAAATTCAAGATCCGTTCATTTGGAGATGCCTTGACACACTGCGTTTGAAAGACTGGAGATCGTAGGAAGTAGTAAATACAGAGGGAGACAGTTCTAGAGTTGACCTGTTGCATAAATGAAGGACTGGGAGTAACGGTTACCTCTTGCATTAGAGAGCTGGACAGAAAAGGGATGAGAGTTTGTTACTAGACAGGTGCTACGCGCCCGTTGTAGAGGTGGAGGGATGCAAGCAGACAGTTCAGAGGAGCAGTGACCATTGAAGTTGCGATAGAAAAGAGCTAATGATGCAACAGTGCGGCGAAGAGACAGGGGTTGAAGGGAGCTAGTTTAATCTATGCCGTCTTCATATCGACATACTGATAGCTTTTGGCCCCCCTTCCCCCAGAAAGACGGGTCATTAAAAGGCTTCAAAGTTGTCTCGAAGCACCTGTTTCATGGGACCGTATTCTAGATGGTGTAGGAGGCTTCGTAACACCTCATCCTTGGCGAATTAGCTGCAAGATGGCGAGCCCTGGAACAAAGCAGCTGTTTCATACCCACACCGCCATTCACTTGGGCCTAATTAATGGTGGAGGTGGTGACGTAGTGGGTAGAGCAGAGTGCTGGGGATAGAGTGAGAGTGGGTTCGATCCAGGCTGTTCAAGGGAGTGAGTGGTTAACTGCTCACTTCCACATAGTCACATCCACGCGTCATACTTAAAAAAAAAAAAAACAGTAACACCATAACACAAACTCTGAATGTGATACCTTTAGCATACCTCAGTAAAGACAGAGGGTCAATCGTCGTCGTCGTCTAAACCATCACCACCACCACCACCACCACCACCACCACCACCACCACCACCATCATCATCATCATCACGATCATCACCATCATCGTCATCATCATCACCGTCATCACCATCACGATCATCACCATCACCACCACCATAACCATTGTCATCATCATCACCATCGCCATCATCATCGTCATCACCATCACCACCACCACCACCACCATCATCACCATCATCATCACCACCACTATCATCACCATCGTCATCATCATCACTATCACCACAACCACCACCACCACCACGATTATCACAACCATAATCATCGTCATCATCACCACCTTCGCCATCATCATCACAATCATCATCACCACCACCACCATCATCACCACCACCATCATCACCGCCATCACCATCATCATCATCATCACCATCATCACCACCACCACCCCCACCACCACCACCATCATCACCATCGTCATCATCATCACCGCCATCATCATCATCATCATCATCATCATCATCATCATCATCACCATCATCACCACAACCACCACCACCACCACCATCACCATCGTCATCATCATCATCATCACCACCACCATCACCATCGTCATCGTCATCACCACCACCACCACCACCACCATCACCACCACTATCAACATCATCATGATTATCATCACCACCACCACCACCACCACCACCACCATCATCTCATCACCACCACCACCACCACCACCACCACTATCATCATCATCACGATCATCACCATCATCGTCATCATCATCACCATCACCACCACCATAACCATTGTCATCATCACCATCGCTATCATCATCGTCACCATCACCATCACCACCACCACCATCATCACCATCATCATCACCACCACCATCATCACCATCATCATCACCACCACCATCATCACCATCGTCATCATCACTATCACCACAAACACCACCACCACCACGAGTATCACCACCATAATCATCGTCATCATCACTATCACCACAAACACCACCACCACCACGAGTATCACCACCATAATCATCGTCATCATCACCTCCTTCGCCATCATCATCACAATTATCATCACCACCACCATCACCACCATCATCACCATCGTCATCATCATCATCATCACCGCCATCACCATCATCATTACCACCACCCACCACTATCAACATCATCATGATCATCATCCCCACCACCACCACCACCACCATCATCATCATCACCATCATCATCATCACCACCACCACTATCAACATCATGACCACCACCACCACCACCATCACCATCATCATCACCGCCATCATCATCATCACCGCCACCATCACCACCACCATCACCATCATCATCATGTGTGTATAGTACGTTATGCTAGTCTTCTGTATAGCAGTTAATAGCACATGTTATTATAGCTATCGAGTGAAAAAAAAAAAAAAAAAAAAAAACAGGAAAGGATGAGAGAGGGAAAAATGCACAGGGTGGTCTGCAAATAGCGCTGCCCTAGAAATCCTGGTGTTGTGTGTTGCGGCAACGGCTTAGTCTGCTGGTGTGGGCGTGGGTGTGGAGGTGGGAGTAAGAAAAAAATGATAAGAGGTGACATTGATAACGCTGACTAAGCCGTCCCCACAACACACGAGAAAGGACCTGGAGAAGTGTAAGAGGAGTGTTATATATGCACCACCCTGTACTGTGTTTATTGCCCATGTTGAGTATGTCAGTGTAGGAATATTAACACACACACACACACACACACACACACACACACACACACACACACACAGTATATCAAGGTGTACAAGACACATTTCTCGGCACAAGGAGGAAAAGAAGAGAATGGAAAGAGGAGAATGTGTTTACAATCAATGGCTCGTTTGGCCATATTTCGCGTTCAGATATATCAGTGTGTGTGTGTGTGTGTGTGTGTGTGTGTGTGTGTGTGTGTGTGTATATATATATATATATATATATATATATATATACAGAGAGAGAGAGTGAGAGAGATGGAGAGATGTTATGCCCTTTGAAAACATCGTGATCCTCCTCCTCCTCTTCCTCTTTCTCCTCCCCCTCCTCATCCTCTTCTTTCTTCTTCTCCTCTTCCTCCCCATCCACTTCTTCCTCTTCGCTCTCTTCCTCATTGCCTTCCATGTCATTTATGATCTTGAGGTCAAGGTCACTGATCTTGTGCATGTCACCTTAGGTCATCACAGTCTATACGTCCACCAAGTTTGGTTGCTCTGGCTTTAATCCTTCACAGATAATTAGGTGACATTCGGAACAGCCCGAAAAGTCCCAGTTTTTGACCCCACGGGATCTCTGGGAATAATCAACCGACTGGAACCATAACTCTTTCCGCACTGCGTCCGCCTTAAGGCTATATTGTAGTGAAATTTCAGCTTCCTAGCTTAAGTAGTTCTTGAGATAGCGTGGCTGACTCATTTTTGTGTGTTTACTATAATATCCAGAGATCCGGTTGACGGATTGCCACCATGTTTGGGTAAAAGATGAGCACAACTCTCTAAGTTGACCAAGTTTGAAGGTGCTAGGCCAAATAGCCTTTGAAACGTAGCAATTTTAAAGTAAGTAATAATAATAATAATAATAATAATAATAATAATAATAATAATAATAATAATATTGACAAAAACAACAAAACTTCCCACAGGAATGTGGGAAGTTTTAATAACAAAATCGCACGTTCAAGAGAGGAAAACGGGAAGGCAAGATGTGTTTATACCGCTTTGAAAACGCGTGATCCCCCTCTTTCTCTTTCGTCTATGCTCTTTGGATCCAAGCGAACCAAATTTACAAACCATCTACTTTTAGGATTGTTTGCATATAAGTTTGTCTTTCCTCCTACAAACACTAAATTCTCCTTAATCAAACGAGTGAATAATCAAGTGATAAAATATGGAAATAAACAAAAGGGTCTCTGAGAATAGCTGCCTGTTATGGAGACTCGTTTCTCGTTCTTTGTAAACACCCTCCCGACGTCAACAGCGAAAATGCAGCGATCGGCATAATTTCGCAAAAAGCCGCACTACCTGCCACCCGAAACGCCCTCTCTGCCTCCCACTTGGCGGCGAAAAACGCGAGATATTTCACGTAAATTATGACATGATTGCGCGTCACTGCCGGGCCGTGGCGTGCACGATAATGCAACAACTTTACATAAACACAGCCTGGATTCCCCCTTTCTCCTGCCTCCTCCTCCTCCTCCTTGCGCTGTCTTGGGATTCTGTTCGTATCTTCCATCTGTCTGAATTCCTCTGTCTGACTTCTCTTCTCTCTGCTGCCCTCCGTCCGTCACTTCTGTTTGTCTGTCTCCTCCATCCGACTTTTGCCTCTTTCCGTCCGTTTATTCTCCGTCTGATCGTCTCTTCCATCCGTCTGTCTGTTTCCCCTGTCTGTCTGTCAATCTGTCCCCTTCACCCTCTACTTCCTCTGTCCTCTCCATCCATCTATCCGTCCCCGTTTGTCCGTCCACCTCTTCCACCCGCCAGATATCGTCATCCATATTCGGTCTCTTCCGTCTTTGTCCGTCTGTCTGTCTCCTCAGTATGTCAGCGTCTCTTCTGTCCGCTGCATCGGTCTCTGTGCCTCCACCGTTCGGTCTTTTTCCCCGTCTCCCCTGTCCGTTCCGTCCCTGTCTGTGTCTTCCATCTGTACGAGTGTCTGTCTCCTCAGCCTGTCCGTTTTAAGCGTCAGTTTACCTGCCCTATTTATTCTTCTCAATTAATCTCCTCTGTCCCCTCCGTCCGTCAATTTCCGCTCCGTCCGTCTGTCCGTCGCTTCTGCCCAGTCTATCTCTTTATCTGCATGTCCACATCCATCCACTCTATTCCAGCCCTACCAAAACAAATGCAGAATTTCCTCTTTCCAGCCAAGGGTCTCCCAAGGCAACTCTGCGTCAGGGTGGGTCCAATAGAGCAAGGATATGTGCAGCAGTTGTAGTGGTTCTATATATTTACCCCAGTCTCTTGCTCTAGTAACTCTAAGCCAGCACATCCTATACAGTACTCATTTTACCTTAACCTGGCCAAGAGTTTTGTCCTTTTGTTACTTAATTCACATAGCTGAGTGGCGAGGACAGGCAGTGCTACGGCTCTACATCTTATCTCTAGCACTTCTTCGTGGCTTGTACCCTATTCTAATGCTAATCTATTGTTACAACTCAGTATTCAAGATAGAGACTTGAGATTTTCGGCCAAGTTAAGAGTAAAAGGAGTACAGTCAAAGGCATATATAACCTTTTTTATCATATATGTAGTAGGAAGAGAAAGAATCTAACGGTGAATGTTGGGAAGAGTAAAGTTACGGTCTTCGAGAGAAATGAAGTCACTAAATGTACAGTGAGGTTGGATGATGAGAAAATGGAAAATGAGAGTGTATTTAAGTACTTGGGTAGTGATGAGTAAGGATGGTAGTTTAGAGGGTGAAGTGCTTGAAAGGGTACAAGAAGTAAGAAAGGTTGCTGGTTCTTTGAAAGCAGTGGTAAGGAACAGGGAAGAGAGCATGGAAGTGAAAAAGTCGCTGCATGACAGTATTGTGATACCAACTCTAACGCATGGAACTGAAGCTTGGACCTTGTTGGAAGGACACAAATCAAGAGC
Source organism: Coenobita brevimanus (assembly GCF_032717465.1). Classification (NCBI taxonomy): domain Eukaryota; kingdom Metazoa; phylum Arthropoda; class Malacostraca; order Decapoda; family Coenobitidae; genus Coenobita; species Coenobita brevimanus. Next base: position 5,910,444 of record NC_137069.1, on the reverse strand, counting down.
GAGAGCAGTGGAAATGAGTTATTTGAGAGGAGCATGTGGAGTCACATGGAGAGACAGACTGACAAATGAGGAAATGAAAGAGCGTTGTGGTGTGGATGTGATAGGAAGCGTTAGGAGAAACACATTGACGTGGTTTGGCCATATGGAGAGGACGGAGAGCGAGAGACTGACGAGAAGAGTGTATGTGAGTGAGGTGGAGAAGGGGAGAGGGAGGGGGAGGCCAAGGATGAGATGGAGGAATGGAATGGAGAGGTATATGAGAGAAGGGGGTGTGGGCTGGGAGCAGGGAAGTGAAATGGCGGCTGACATGGAGGCGATTTGTTTGTGGCCACCCCTTACGGGATTAAGGCGTCTGGCAATAGATATATAGACAGATAGATACAAAGAAGAAGATGTATAAAGAAAAACTCCAGTGGGTTGCAAAAAGAAATGTTATGTTAGAGTACAGGTGTATAGTGTAGTGTGGAATAATAATACTTTTGTTTAATTAATCGGTTTATTTCTAAGGCATCTTCTTTATATATACCCCCGGAGGGCTGGAGTTATGATTTCAAACCTAACTCGACGATTTCACTCGTCGTATAACTTTCCACGAGTACAGGCCTTTGTAACTGTTTCTCTCAGTAAATTCCACCCAGAGCCATGTGTAAGCTGTCTTTATGTAATAACCCCCAGACGATTTTCTTCAGCTGCATGATAACTCCCGGGTCCAGAAACAAGAACGGCATCGCGTGTTTGATTGTTAATGTAAGGATTTGGATTACACAGTTAAGTGCTCTTTGTGAGTTAGCTTTAAAAGTTGCATGAATCGTGTACCTCTCTCTCTCTCTCTCTCTCTCTCTTCCAGCTGTGGGATCCAGTGTGTAATAAAGAAACAATAAGCCCACTCAACCAACTCAGTGTTAACTTGCATGCTGAGAGAGAGAGAGAGAGAGAGAGAGAGAGAGAGAGGGAAGAAAAAAGGCATACCACATCAACTCTCAACACGGCACTGTCTTTTTTTATTATACTTTTTCTGGGTACCATTAGGCAAGTATATTAGAGAATAAAATATATCTGGAAAAAAAAATCTCTACTAATAAAGGGATTTAGAAGGAAACTTGTGATACAAAAATTTTCAGAAGCATATGAAAAATGTGAAAGGAAAATAATAAAGATATTTTCCCAAGCGACTGAAATCCAAGAAAAGGAAAAACTGAGAGGAACTGACACCCCCAAGCTTTCCTCTCCCATGGGTCGCAAGTAAACAAGAAACAAACAAATAAACAAATAGAGAGAGAGAGAGAGAGAGAGAGAGAGAGAGAGAGAGAGAGAGAGAACGATTATCCCGAATCTAGTCTGTCACATTCATCAAATACAAAAATAATAATAATAATAATAATAATGCATGCCATAAACAAATGAATGAAGAAGTAAAACGGACAAAGTAAAGGGAAATAATCAAGAAATCCAACAAGACTTCAGCAACATTAATCCGAAACTAATCTGGGTAAGAGAGAAACGGGGAATGAAGCACAAGTGAAACAGACTCGAAGCTTCAAACAGCGGAGGTCGGAGAAAAGCGAAGAGGAAAGATGACGAAGGCAATTTCTCGGAAGACAAAAATCCTGCCAAGAGAAAAACAGAAAAGCACAAATTTCCTCCCACACAGGCCGTCTTCATACACCACTATCGAAAAAAAAAAAAAAAAAAAAAAGGAAAAAAACAGACAGCGTAAGACTGACTGCGGTTCAATACACACCCAAGATGAAGCCACCTCGATAGATTGCGTCCATCATCATCATCATCTACTACTACTACTGCTAGCACAACTACTACAGCTACTACTACTACTTCAGAATCTGTAACTGGTTCTACAGGTGCCAAGTAATATTAAGAAATTTTTCTTTAGTGTTTTGTTTTCAAAGTTTTAGCAATATTCTGTAAAAACGAGGAATGAAGGAAGAATATAAAGAATTGTTGTGAACGAAAATACTACTACCACTACTATTACAACCCTGCATCCTTACACTAGCATGAGATGGGAGAGAACCAGATACAGAAAAACTAATGTTTCAGTGTAAAAAAAATCTATTTTGCAATTCTGTGCCTGGTTCTTCAGATGCCTAGTTACATTAAGGAATTTTTTCCAAGTTCAAGCAATATCCTGGTAAATTTTGCCAAAACAAGGAAAGAAGGAAGAGACTGAAGGACTGCTGTTAGTTGAAGTCTGGGGGAGGAGGGACAAGAATCTGGAGAAGCGAGTTATTTTTACTGTCTACTAATAACGATTATATTTATCTTTGTCTATAGCCAGACGTTATACCGTTAAGGATGGCCAGAAACGTAGCTGGAGCATCTATGTCATCGTGTTCAACGTCATCAGGCTGCCCTTCCTCCACATCACACACTCCTCTTTCATATAACTCTCCACTCCATTCCTCCATCTCATCCTCAGAGAGAGACCTCAGAGTGGGGTAAGAACTCTCCATTTACCTCTTCTGTTCAATGAGAGAGAGAGAGAGAGAGAGAGAGAGAGAGATGACATATTTTACGTATTCAGTTAAATTTATTACCATCATCATCAAAATCATCATCATCATCATCACAAACAGCCTCAGATTAATGGAATAATGGGTACAACAGGACAAAGGTAATGGCAGAGAGAAATGAACAGCGGGGTACTTCGCTACAAGGGCAGCGGCGGCGTCAGCGGCAGCAGCAGCAGTAGTAGTAGTAGTAGTAGTAACAAGACGCCTTTTGTCACTGTTACCACCAGAATATTCTATTGAGAGAGAGAGAGAGAGAGAGAGAGAGAGAGAGAGAGAGAGAGAGAGAGAGACAGAGACAGAGACAGAGTACTGACTTTATTTGTAGATCTTAATTGCTTTACTATCTTGCTTTATTTAACCAGGTGTATTCTTAATACTGCAAATGACACAAACACCTGCACCTCCTCCTACCCAAAATAAAGCTCAGGTGTTGAGAATTGTTTGACTTTAATTAACTTTATTTCTAGACTTTAACTTCTCCACTATCTTGTTTTACTTTATTTCTTGCTGTAACTAGACAGTTTATTAGTAATGTAAACAAAGAACACTAAAACACCTGCATGTCCAGCTAACAAAGATAATGCTTAGCCATGGAGGATTTTGTTGCTTTATTTTACCTTATTTTTGGACCTTAACATCTTTATTTACTGCTTTATTTCTTTCTACACCAGACGCTTTCTATCGGTGGTACAAATTAGACGCCTCCAAATAGTTCCACTTCCATCAGGCTGCTACTGAAGTTGGCTATTGTTGCTCTCTCTCTCTCTCTCTCTCTCTCTCTCTCTCTCTCTCTCTAACCTAAATAAAGTCGTCTGGTGACAAAAAGACCGACTCAAAAACAATAAAGACCGAACAATGAAAGGATACTACAAAAGAGACGCACTAAAACGTCCACACGTCCGATGTGTGGAAAGTAAAGTTACAGAACTGGACAATAAAGTTTGTTAAAGAATTGCCTGGCCGTATTTCCCAGCCCCTAACTTCCTAGATTCGCGTCCTGGGTAGGAATCCGTCTAGTATTTCTAAGCAACGCGTGTGCTCTAACCTAACTCCTTAACCCCTTTGAGCACCGATGATGGCCAGGTGTAATCAGATTGGAGGGTTGATTGGACTACAAACCAAAGCAATGGACTCCTCCTTACCCCATAGCTAAAGTAAGAAGAATTTCATGCACCCAGGACTCCCTATGCAGCTTGTGTGAGTGAGCCAGTTCCCTCATGTGAAAAAGAAGTGATATGGTGACTGGTAATACTGGCAATATATTAAGTCTTTTGAATAGTAAATTTAATGTTCTCTGAATTGAGGAAGATTGTCTGGAGTTACCCTTAAGGTTTGTTTGCTTTAGGTATCTATAGAACTCTCTCTCTCTCTCTCTCTCTCTCTCTCTCTCTCTCTCTCTCTCTCTCTCCCTCTCTCAGCTTCACGTTTCAGACAACAAATCTCACTTATTTCAACATTTTCTCCACTTACCCGTTCCCAAATTCCTACATCATATTTTCAGTCAGACAGTAACATATTCCCTCACACACACACACACACACACACACACACACACACACACACAAGCCTCCCAACCCCCCACACACCCATCCTCACCCACTCCATCCCAAATCCACTCTCTTCCACCTCTACAACCCCTTCCCAACCCCACCCACGCACACCACCACCACCACCACTACCACTCCCTCACCACCACCACCACACCGGCAGATGCTTTATTAAATTACTGATGAAAATTGACATGTTTACTCCACTAATTCTCTCCGAACGTGATTCTTCTCTGTCCAGTTTGGGGATTCTATTTCTCTCTCTCTCTCTCTCGCCTCTGTCCTCTCTCGGCTCTCTCATTTTCTTCACTGAGATGATTTAACTGTTTAGAAATTACTGTTTGTTTATATTTCATTGGCTGTTTACTCTTCATTGGTTGTTTATATTCTGTTCTTGCTGCCGCCACACCTGCTTAAATTTTTTCCCAACCTTACATATATTGTCCGGCTTTAGAAAGCGGAGCGATAATGTTTTTGCCCGCCTCTGTGTGCGTGTGTGTGTGTGTGTGTGTATCCGTTCCCACCATATCTCATGAACGGCTTGAGCTATAATCGAGAAACCTTTAGGGTATCAAGATATGGCCAAAATCTTGGACGAGTTCGAAAATGAGCACTCGGGGTCAAGGTCAAGGTCATCATAATGGCTGCCAAAGGACAGCTAGTTTTTATCGTCCGCCTTTAGCACCATTATATCTCATGAACGGCCTAAGCTACCAACATGAAACCTTCAGGGTGTCAAGATATGGCCTAAATCCTGGACTTGGAGATTAGCATTTGGCATTAAAGTAAATAAATAAATAAATAGCACCAACTGATTTCGTTCAACTAAGGTAAACCCACCAATCAAACGCTTCAAATGTCCTCTGTTATCTCGAGTAACATTTATTTATTTATTTTTTTTTGTCGTTAATGGTATAAGTATTTTGCTTATATCCTATGTATTGACAGACAGACAGACAGATAGACAACTGGACATCCTACGTATAGACAAACAGACAAACAATTAGACATAAAAGAGACAGCCAGATAGACAATTGGACATCCTACGTATAGACAAGACAAACAATTAGACATAAAAGACAGACAGACAGATAGACAATTGGACATCCTTCGTATAGACAAGACAAACAATTGGACATAAAAGACAGACAGACAGATAAACGATTGGACATCCTAAGTACAGACAGACAGACAAGCAACTGGACATGAGACAGCCAGACAGACAGACAACTGGACATCCTACGTACAGATAGACAGATTGACAAACAATCAGACATAAAAGACTGACAGACATACAGTATAGACAATTGGACATCCTACATATAGACAAACAGACAGACAAACAATTAGACATTAAAGACAGGCAGACATAAAAGAGCTAGTTAGTCTCCATCTATTACATAAGTGGAGACAATTGTTTTTGCTGGTATTATTATTATTCCGGCCTCATAGTCTCGCAAGGAATCTGAAGGGCTTAGGTTATGTGTTCTGGAATGGGCCGATAGAAAAAAAAAATCCAAATCCTTTACGCGCAGTGGAAGGGCATGTCAGAAAGACTCACATCAGTGCTACGTTATCTCGTAGTTGATCGTGTCTACTGGAGATTTCAATGCGACCTGCACAAGCAATCTGAACGACCCAAGTTATGTGTCCTGGTATGGGCTATTCTATCTATCTATATACCTAGGCTGCTTCCCCCAAGGAAAGGGAGGTATGGGCTATTGATAGAAAAAAATTTGCAAATCTCCCCAATGGGGTCATGATCATTGTAAGAGAGAGCAAATGGAGACTAATGACCGTCCGCAATACAGAATTTTTTTTTTTTTTTTTTTACTTTTCCTGCTCATCACTGGCTTTACAAACCCCCTTTCCTATATTACATCTTTACTGTGTTGCCCACGAATTTTATTTCATTATATATCCGTATCGAGAGACAGACAGACTGGCAGACAATTTATTTCAAGTTATTTCTGTTCATCAAAAATTTATAAAATCATTCTCTCTCTTTTTTCCAATACAGGTACTGTATATCTAATTTATACTGTATTATCTACGTATCTTTTTCCATTACATTTCCTGTCCTTATAATGGCGCGAACCATTATTTTCCCTCCCGTTTTCTTCCCATTTTCTGTTTTCCTTTTTTCATCACAGACTAATAGTTTTCTCTCGCGTTGTTCAGTTTCTCCTCAGCTGGGCCGGCCTTTGTTCCTCTGGCTTCCTCCGGCCTTCCGTTCTTTATTAACCTCTCTCTCTCTCTCTCTCTCTCTCTCTCTCTCTCGTTTTCTCGCCTTTTTCTTTCATTCTTCCATTCGCCTCTCGTTCTGATTTTTTTGTCTCAATTTGTTCCATTGTTTCCCCATCCTCTCTCTCTCTCAAGGCCCAATATTGTTCTTGTCATTGCTTTTCTATCCATTTAAAAGATCCAGACGAGGGATAAAGTGACATTTCAAAATCTGCCTCTGACACCAAACTTAAAATTACAATATAATCGGAATTTTGTGAATGATCTCTAAAAAAAAAAAAAAAAATAAAAAAAATGATTACTGGACATTCTCTTACGCTACAGGCTGCCACTCATGAAGGTGCGGAAGGTGTCCAAGCGAGCAAGATTGATAATATTCCTCTCTGGGTTTTCAAAGGACGTGTGTAGGTCCCGTAGAGTTTTAATTATTTTCCAGTTCTCATTTGTGTGTGTGTGTAATAAGGAATAGGTGTCAAAGAATTGACTTACAAGGCACTCAATATCTCCTTGATAATGGCACCTTCATGCAATGGAACAAGCTACTGACATGTAAGTAGTACAAATATACCTGTAAATATGTACAAGAAAAAAGAAATCACCGGTCATCTGTTGGCATCTACCTTAATTAGTCTCTACCTGGTCTCTTATAAACCATATTCTTCGGGTAAATTGGTTTTGTTTTGTCTTGGAGGGAACACCCAATGGGTTCCTGGCCTGTGGTTCCTTCTTTCTTGCATTAAACAAAATGAAATTACTATTTATAAATTGCATGCTGCCCATTTCATTTATAATAAAAAGGGTAAATGAGAAACACACACACACACACACACACACACACACACACACACACACACACACACTAGCACATATCAACACCCAAAAACACATTAGTATACAAACACATACATACACAGACAAACATATATTCCTCTCTCTCTCTCTCTCTCATACATTCCTACTCCCCTTGGATTTCCATCTTAACCTCCCTCCACTTCACTTTATCAGCTGTGTTAGTCTCTCTCTCTCTCTCTCTCTCTCTCTCTCTCTCTCTCTCTCTCTCTCTCTGTCGCTCTACTGTATATCTTTCTCGCTCTGCCTCCCTCTCTGTCTCCGTCGCTGTCTCTCTCTCCCTGTCTCTGTCGCTCTCGCCCACTCTGTTGCTGTCGCTGTTTCTCTATAGCTATCTCTGTCTCCTTCTCTGTGTATGAGTATACAGTATTTGTCTCCATCTCTCTATCTCTACCTATACTTCCACCTTCACCTCCTCCATCTCCATCTCCAACTCTCTCTCTCTCTCTCTCTCTCTCTCTCTCTCTCTCTCTCTCTCTCTCTCTCTCCAGTCACATTTCTCTCCTCGCTATCATCCTTTTGTAAATATTCCCTAATTTTATACATCAAGTCACTTACATTGTCAGAGATTTTAGACCTGTCAGTCTGTTTACCTGTCTACTTATTCCCATTCTTCCTGCCTTACTCCTCTTGGTCTTCTTCTAAGGGACGATTTAGACCTAGAAAACATAATACCCTGCCTTAATGATCTCGTGTAGTTGATAGGCACAAAATTTAATGTTTCTAGCGTTTTGTTTATATAAAAGGGAATCCCGAGAATTTTTTTTTTCTTGGGATTTTCAGGTGGTTTTTCAAGAGTTTATATTGAGTGAAAAATGTAATATATTCCCCTTCTTCTTCTTCTCTTTCTTTTTCCTTTTATTTTTCTCCTTTTCCTCTCGTCACCCTTCTTTTTTTGTTCTTTTCTTCCTCCTTTCTCTTTTTTTCTTTTCCCCCTCGTTCTCATTATTCTTCTCCATCTCCTCCTCCATCTCCACCTCCATTCGCACCAGCCCTAAACGTCCACACTGTGCAGTGTGTAGCTTCCACGTTATGTCCACAGACTTCCCATTAACTCAATGTACCGGTTTATAATGTCATGCCGTAACTATTATTTTATTTGTTCACTTTCTCTTTCAGGTTACTCTATCGGGTAGCTTATAGATAAAGTATTATAGAATGTGACTTTTCCTTTCCAGTGTTTCCTATAAAATTTCCATGTCAGTTTTTCCATGCTGCATGGTGGTTTTTCTTACTTTTTCCTGGAGGGTTTGGTGGTGGGGGGAGCCTTCTTGCTTTACTATCCTTATCCTTCAGCATGTAGAGTTAGATCTTGTAGTCATAGTTTTCTCTAACAAGCAGCCTCGAAAGGACCATAAGGTCTGTTGCTGTTTGCTTTCCTGTGTGTAATCCTGTGTGTAATCCCCCTCCACCTTCTTCCTCTTTTTCTTTTCCTCCTCCTTTCTCCTTCTCTCTCTCTCTCTTTTTTTTTTCTTAATTATTTCCCCCGTCAAAGGCAGGCGCTCGCTTCACTGACCTGCACCTTTATTTATATTCTGTTTTTTTCTTTCTCTTCCCTCCTCCTCCTCCTCCTCCTTCTCCCCTCTTCATTTCTTCATTCCATCTTTCATTCTTCATTCTCTTGACTTCGCTTCCCTGATTAACACTAGAACATGGAGCCAGTCACGAAGAAGTGCCAAGGAAAGGATGTAAAACCGTAGTATTATCTTTTTCCTCCGGTCCTTGAGCTACGTGAAATAAGCCCCCAAAAGAACGAAAATGTTTGGGCCAAGTTTAGGTGAAAGGGGTATAGTTAAGACTCTTATCTAATCCTTAAAACTGCCTGGAGATGACAAAGATAAGAGATAAAAGAGGTCCTCGGGGGGAAAGGGCTAATCACTCCACTTGTGTGCACCAATTCCTCTCTCTTTGATAATGTACACTTGGCTACACAGCTACCTGGGACAGTGTGTGTGTGTGTGTGTGTGTGTGTGTGTGTGTGTGCGTGCGTGCGTGCGTGCGTGTGCGTGTGCGTGTGCGTGTGTGTGTGTGTGTGTGTGCGTGCGTGTGCGTGTGCGTGTGCGTGTGTGTGTGCGTGCGTGCGTGTGCGTGTGCGTGTGTGTGTGTGTGTGTGTGCGTGCGTGCGTGTGTGTGTGTGTGTGTGTGTGTGTGTGTGTGTGTGTGTGTGTGTGTGTGTGTGTGTGTGAAGTGGAGGTCTAGCTACAATTTCCGACGTTCATGCATCACGGTCACCTGGTGCTGTCAGGTAATATTGTACACCTTGACACCTTCCTTCGTTCATGCCAGCTCCGCCAACAAACCTGTCATTGTGTCAGGGTTGTCAAGTGTACCAAATGCTAGACCTCTGCTGGACACTGACTCTGTACCAGGCTGATGTGCTGCCAACTGTACATTATATATATTTTAATCCTGCCTGCTCCCGGACGATTTTCCTCAGCTTGTGAAGGATCTGTAGCAGTGAGTGGGTTAAAATTTAATCTTCTTTTTACCCCTCCTGAGTGAAAAGCCCCCCACACACCCTCGGGGGGAGTGGAGGGGGTGGGGATCATATGACAAGGTGAAGGGCCTGGAAGATGGAACGTAGAGGCGTATGTGACGGGGCAGAGAAGGGGTAGGAAGGGGAGAAGTAGAGGTATGTAGGGGGAACAAGGGGGTAGGTGGAGGGCAGAAGGGGAGGGGTAGGTGGGTAGCAGGTAGGTTGGGACAGCAGGGGGTCGAGGTAGGGGGATAGCAGGCAGGTTGTGGGTGAGGAGTTAGGAGGAAGAGCACATAACACGGAGAGGGAGCGAGAGAGGATAGGGAGGGGACATAGGGGGAAGGATGGGGACAGAAGGGAAAGGATAAAGTGTGACAGAAGGAGGTGATGGAGGGGGGACAGAAGGGAAAGGATAAAGTGTGACAGATGGAGGTGATGGAGGGGGGACAGAAGGGGTGAAGGAGAAGGACGGGAGGGGGAGAAGAAAGGAATGGGAGGGGACGGAGGGAGTGTGGAGGGGAGGGTGAATAGAAGGGGACGACAGAAGAGGTTGGAGGAGGACGATGAAGGAGGGGATGGAAAGCGGAGAAGGAGGGAGACGGGAGAAGGAATAAGAGGGAGGATGGGGAAGAAGGAAGGAAAGGGGGCAGAAGGGGGTATATAAAAAAAAAGGGAGGAGGAAGGGGAGAGGAGAACAGGGGGGGGGGAATATGAGAGGAGGGAGACAGCAGTTAGGTGGAGGAGGGGGAGGGGGAAGGAAGCGTATGTAATATCAAGAAGAAAAGAAAGGAGGGGGGAGGTGAGGTGGGGGAGGGGGGAGGTGAGGTGGGGGAGGGAGGAGAAGAGGTGGGGGAGGGGGGAGGTGAGGTGGGGGAGGGGGGAGGTGAGGTGGGGGAGGGGGGGAGGTGTGGAGGGGGAGGGGGGGAGGTGTGGAGGGGGAGGGGGGGAGGTGTGGAGGGGGAGGGGGGGAGGTGTGGAGGGGGAGGGGGGAAGTGTGGAGGGGGAGGGAGGGATAGCGATGGAGGCGGCCTAAGAATGAATAGTAAATGAAGGGAAGGAGAATAAAAGTGAGACGCTTAGTAATCTGGCGCTGAGAAGGACGTAAGAATTATATATAGCACCTTGTGAGAAAGACAAAATTAATGTCTAGTGGATCTTGTGTCCTTGTTCCGTCTTCTCGTCTAGTAAGGAAGCTCCCTACCACCTCTTCCTTGGCGATTTATTTCTCTTCCTGCATCCTATTGTACTCTTCTGTGCTACATGAATCTTCCCAACATCGCCATACTCTGCATCAGTAACGTACAAAAGGATATTAATCAGCCATGTTAAAAATAAATCGCTAAGGAAGAGGTGTCAGGGAGCCAACTTAACCGACGAGAATACGGGTCCCTGCGGCTTTGGTCCCTAGCACCTCTTCCTTAACGATTTATTTTTGGATAAGGCTAGTTAATATACTCTTGCATGCTATCTATGCAGAGTATGATATATCGGAAGGATTTATATAACACGGACATGGACAGGAAGATGTAATAAACCCAATATATCGCTTAGGAAAAGGAGTTAGGGAGCTTCATGATACTCATATTTACTAGAGTTGCTTATTGGTATGGGACAACATTTTAAACTATTTTCAGTCCTCATTAACTGGTCCAAGTCGGGCAAAAATTGTTCATCTCCCCAGTTGAATAGTTTTCGATATGTGGGTAAAAGTTCTTACATACACGAGCTTCCTGAATAACAAGGAAGGAAGTATGATGAAGCTTTATAGTAACTTTATTTGTCTCAACTTGGGAATGACCTCTCTCTCTCTCTCTCTCTCTCTCTCTCTCTCTCACTGGAAACCTGGAAAACAGGAAATGCCTTGGAACGTAAAATAATAAGTACTTAAAAACAGAGAGAGAGAGAGAGAGAGAGAGAGAACTATATACCTACCTACCTACCGTACATATGTCTCTCTCTCT